>NC_079454.1:12714677-12847177 GCF_903798145.1 Danio aesculapii
CCCCTACTGGCCACTATGAATATGAGGTCATGCCTTACGGTCTGGTCAACGCCCCCTCCGTATTCCAAAACTTCATTCATGAAGTCCTCCGGGAGTTTCTTCACCACTGTGTAATAGTGTACATAGATGACATCCTCATTTACTCCCGGAGTGAGGCCGAACATCGCCAACACGTTGCGGAGGTCCTACACACATTGAGAGAACATCACCTCTACCTCAAAGCGGAGAAATGTTCATTCCACCAGAAGTCGATTCATTTCTTGGGATACATCATTGACCAAACCGGTATACGTATGGATGGGAAGAAAATTGAGGCTGTTCTATCCTGGTCAGAACCCACTTCCATTAAGGAGCTCCAGAGGTTTCTTGGGTTTGCTAACTTTTATAGACGGTTTATCAAGGACTACAGCAGGATTACATCACCTCTCACTAATCTCCTCAAGGGTAACCCCAAAGGACTGGAGTGGACCAAAGAAGCAGCCGCAGCCTTCCGCCTTCTTAAGAAGGAGTTCACAAGGGCCCCACTCCTGACTCATCCTGACCCAAATCTTCCTTTCGTGGTGGAAGTGGACGCATCCACCACCGGCGTCGGGGCAGTATTATCTCAACATCATGATACACCGCCCCGACTGCATCCCTGTGCCTATTTCTCTCGGAAGTTGAGCCCGGCGGAGCAGAATTACAGCATAGGAGACAGGGAGCTTCTAGCAATCAAGCTAGCCTTGGAGGAGTGGCGTCACTGGTTGGAGGGAGCCAAACATCCGTTCCAGGTGATCACAGATCACAAAAACCTCCAATACATCAAAGAGGCCAAGAGACTATGTCCACGTCAAGCCAGATGGTCACTTTTCTTCTCACGTTTTGATTTCTCCATTTCCTATCGTCCAGGACCCAAGAATCTAAGAGCAGACGCTCTCTCTCGTTACACGAGCATCACGATCATGAAGAACTCCCAACGAAGATTCTTCCCGAACACATCTCCATTTGTCCGATCACCTGGAACGCTCCTCCAGTCGTTGCCACTCCGGAAGCCCCTGCTCCGCCGGGATGCCCTCCTCATCGGCAGTTCATACCACCTGAACACCGGGTAGATCTGATCCACTCCTTACATACCTCGCTAGGCACTGGACATCCAGGGATCAACAATACTCTCTCGCTAGTATCCCAACGATTCTGGTGGCCAAACATGGCAAGGGATGTGAGGCAATATGTTCAGGGCTGTAAGGACTGTGCCCAATCCAAGAGCCCACGTCATCTACCCGCTGGAAAGCTCCATCCCTTGCCGATTCCGAACCGTCCTGGTCACACCTAGGAGTGGACTTTATCACTGACCTCCCTTCGTCAGAAGGTAATACCTGTATTCTAGTCATAGTAGATAGATTCTCAAAGTTTGTCAAACTAATCCCTCTGAAAGGTCTTCCCACAGCCTTTGAAACTGCCGACAATATCTTTAATCAAGTCTTCAGGTCATTTGGTATTCCAGAAGATATTGTGTCGGACAGAGGTCCACAGTTCATCTCACGTCTATGGAAAGCCTTCAAGCTCCTAGGTGTGGCCGTCAGCCTCTCTTCTGGATATCATCCCCAAACCAACGGGCAGACAGAGAGGAAGATTCAGGAGGTGGGACGGTTCCTGAGGACCTTCTGCAGTGGTCACCAGAACTCCTGGAGCCAGTATTTGGGCTGGGCAGAATATGCCCAAAATTCACCTGCGGCAACCCTCCACCGGACTCACGCCATTCCAGTGCGTCCTGGGCTTCCAACCACCGCTCTTTCCCTGGGATGGCGAACCATCTGATGTCCCCGCAGTGGATCACTGGTTCCGGGAGAGCGAGAGAGTCTGGGACGAGGCTCATCAACATCTGCAGAGGGCAGTCCGTCGAAGCAAGGTAACCGCCGATAGGAGAAGGTCTGAAGAACCCAGATACACACCCGGACAAAAGGTGTGGCTATCCACCCGGGACATACGCATGCGACTGCCCTCTCGCAAGTTAAGTCCCCGATTTGTTGGTCCCTTCACCATCGTGGAACAGGTTAACCCCGTCACCTACAAACTACAATTACCCTCTCACTACCGTATTCACCCTACATTCCACGTATCACTCCTGAAACCCTATCACGATCCTGTTCTTCCCTCCACAGAGCCTGACCACGAAGAGGAACCCCCTCCTCCACTGCTCCTAGAAGAAGGAGCCGTCTACGCAGTGAAGGAGATCTTGCGTTCCCGACGTCGTGGTGGCCAGTTGGAGTACCTGGTGGACTGGGAAGGGTACGGCCCCGAAGAAAGGACATGGGTTCCCAGAGCTGATATTCTCGATCCTAGTCTCATGGTGGAGTTTCATGAGAGCCACCCTGAGTTCCCAGCGCCTAGAGGCAGAGGGAGACCACCACGGCGTCGGAGGTGTCGGCCCTCAGGAGCGGGCCCTGGGGAGGGGGGTACTGTCATGGATTGGTCAGGCTCTCACGACCCCCACTCACGAAGATCACCATCACCTGACTTCTAATGAGCACACAGCTGCATCACATTCACGAGCACCAGATAAAAGCACAGCACTCCAGTCGCTCATTGTCCGGGCTCGTCTCGACGAAAGCGGACAACTGAGCGACCACTCAGCGTAGTCATCCTCAGCTAAAACAAACGATTTACTTACCTGTTCTCTTTGTATTCCTCCTAGTCTTCCTGGTCCTCCCGAATCGTCCTGTCTTCCAGTCCTTCCAAGTCTGTGTCATCCTCTGTCAGCTGTATCTGGTGTGTGCTGTCCATCCTCGTGTATTCCTGTTACCCAGCCACGGAGGAAAAGACCCCAACATCATTCCTGATCCTCCTGGCTATCCTTCATGTGCTCCTTGTTGTCATTTAATAAACACCCTAACGTTTCCTTACCTCTGTCTCCTGTCCGCTTCATAACACTTTGTTTTAACCACCCAATTTTCTGTCTGTCTAGCTTGAATTTTGAGCAACCCATGCTCTATGCAAAAACAGTGCTTTCAAAATCAACATTTGAACCCCTTTAAAATCTTAAACAACGTATATACATCTTAAAATCTATATACAGTATATGCCAGCCATATCTATGTATATTCAAAACAAAACGGCTAATATAAAATATACTGTCCTGTTAAAAAGTTTGGGGTCAGTAATTTACTAGGGACAGAGCACCAATGGTGCATAGTCTCTATTGGAATAGACGAATTACTATGTTTGTAAACATTCAGGATGCGCGCGCAGGGAGGTGGCAGAAAAAAACCTGGAGCGCTAGCATTTAAAGCAAGGGAATGACATCCGATGCGGTACAGAGTTTGTTGTTGTCGTAGAAATAAGTTATATTGATTACATATAATATATATATTATTTACATAATGCTTTCAGCGTATTATTACAGCTTGTCACCCAGTGATAAGCAAAATTAATGTTAAAGTGAGCGGCATTCATCTGACAGGTCCATTTGCGATAGCACCCTCCCAATGGATATTGGATAAGACGAAATGACCAAGCATCCAGCCTGAAATATACAATCTCATTGAAGCTCCAAGTGATTTTACAAGAGAGAAGTTAAAGGCCTACAAGTCTTTGGATGCCAACAATGTTGTTCTGTGTGGTAATGTGCAAGAAATAATGCTCCATGATTACCAGATTCAACACTATGTAGTGCTAAAAACCGAGGTTCTGCCTAGCCAAAGACAAGGAAAGAAGACGGAGCTGTACAAGGCCTGGGTAATTAATCATCAACAAGCATAATGACTGCATTATGACAGTGAACTACACCTGTACAGCAGGGTATGTGAGCTTACACATAGAGGTCAAGTTGGTTTTATATTCGCACATTCAGACTTTCGCAAAAGTTTTATTTGCAAACTCTAAATAGCGAAATCATATTAGCAGCCAATCAAAGTACAACAATGTTCACAGTCAAATAAACAGTGTTAATATTGTTTTCAAGTCACACTTGCAGGTTATTTCAGACCGAATATTCAAAGTGCCGTGGTAAACAATATAGGGAGTGTGTCACAAGTTGTCACTGAATGAATGTGTGAATATAAAACCATTTTTACCTTAATAACTTAATGTTACACTATCACGTTTCATTCTTAGCATTCAGTGTCCGCAGTTTAATTAACCATATGTAACTCTTTTTGCTGAAATCATTTTTGCAATCAAAAACGAGTAATGTGTATGAATCAGCATAGCGTGAACTTACCTGATATAACATGAGAACTGCAGAGTCCAACATTTCTATTTAGGTCGTCACTTCATTCAGCTCTCTTTTCGCCAAAGACGTCTGCAGTTGGCATTAAAGCAATGTGGTGTATGGTAAAAGTTAAGTTTTCTATTTTTGGACATCCTACCGCACAACATGACATGTTTGCTATTGCAGCCGGTCTTTTTTTGCAACCGGGGACCCATGTGAAGTCATGTGTGAAATAGGTTGGTAATAGGTATATTGCTCTTCTTCTTTTTTTTTAATAAATCACATTTTTGAGGATGTAAACATGCTTAAAAATAAAAAAAAAAACTTTGCACACACACCAGAAGTGGAAAAAAATTACATTTGTTATGGGTTTCTGAAGTGGGCTCTAAAAATGGGTCAACAGCGCCACCTATGCACATTTGACGGAGTGGCCCCTGAGCTATGTTTCACCCACATGTATGAAAATTGGCACACACATCAAACATGCCAAGGATGACGTGGTGGCGCAGTAGGTAGTGCTGTCGCCTCACACCAACAAAGTCGCTGGTTCGATCCTCAGCTGGGTCAGTTGGTGTTTCTGTGTGGAGTTTGCTGAATATTTTTAACTTCCTCTGCAAAAAAGTGCAGTTTTTGGCATTTCCAGGTGTTGTATTTTAACAAATTCCTGCAAGGGATTTTATCAGATCAACATCAAAAATTGGGTATTGTCATCTAAAGGTTTGGCGATGTTAAATTGGGAAGATCTAGAGTTTTTTCAGAGGGCGTGTCTGAAGCGACCTCCCAAACGTTGATGCCACAGAACACCGGGCGGAGGTGAGCCTAGAGGCTCACCTCTAGGTGACCAGGCTCTGAACTCTGAACATATCCTGGACCAGGCCGTATCCTGAGCAGCTACTGTGGTGGTTATGGAGGAGTGAAACATGAGATTCCTGTGACGCTCCAGAGACAGACGAGTCTTCGCTGAGGCCAGCTTCCAGCCTCCGCCGCTGAGACTGCAGCTCTACACAAGACGTTTGGCCAGCGGAGAAATAAAAATGGTCGTACCCAACTGAGTCTGGTTTCTCTCAAGGTTTTTTTTCTTCACTTTCATCAATTAGTGAAGTTTTTTTTCCCTCTCTGCTGTCGCCACTGGCTTGCATGGTTCAGGATCTGTAGAGCTGCGAATCGTTGGATTTGCTCTTCAGTGTTTGGACTCTCAGTTGTAAATTAAACCACACTGAACTGAGCTAAACTGAACTGAATTTAAACACTACAAACTGAACTACACTGTTCCAATTTACTATGACCTTTTATGTGAAGCTGCTTTGACACAATCTACATTGTATAAGCGCTATACAAATAAAGGTGAATTGAATTGAATAGCTGCTTGCAGCTTTAATTTAGATTATTTTTCTTTCATTCATTTTTCTTCGGCTTAGTCTCTGATTTATCATGGGTCACCACATGGGAATGAACTGCCAACTACTCTGGCATATGTTTTATGCAGCAGAAGCGCCTCCAGCTGCAAGTCCTGCTACCCTTTATTTTATTAATTAAATTAAATTTAATTTAATTGTTTAGCATTATTAATTATTATAGTTTTTACTTTTTGTTATCATTTCATTGTGTTTTTCATTGTGCCATTTTTAATTAAATTAAATTACATTTAATTTACCAGTTTAGTTTTAGTTATATTTAATTTAATAACATTTTAGTATTAGTTTTATTTATTCGAGTTTGAGTGTGCATATATGGCATCCTTTTCCATGCACCCTTAAGACGAGCTGTAAATGCTCTTTTCAGAATTGAAATGAGAAACTTCCAGTATAATATAATATTTGATCTATAACTTCAAATATAGTTGCCCTAAGCTTTACCCCTTTCTTTAGTAACCGCCTCACAGCAGATCCTATATTGCATTGTGACAGATTCATAAAACAGCACACACTGAAATGTGCAGCATAAACGTATAAAGTGGGATTGAAATGATCGGGTCCTTGTTAAAAGGACATTTCAGCCACTTTCAGCCTAACACTGGGATCCTTCAGAAGTGGTCCTTTTATAGTGGCAAACACAGCCAGAGACAACAACAGTTTGACAAACTTTGTCATATTTTACTTTTATTGTCAGTTCTGCTTGAGTTCAGAAGGAAAAGCATCCATTCTGCTTTCTGCTTATTGTTTCATTGTGACTTGCAGGCCACGTTTCTGATCATTCTAAAGCATGTGGAATAAGTTTTCATTATAGACAAATATAAATAAAGAAATCCTTCTCAAAATCAATGCAGTGTCAGCTCTTCATTATCATCTGTGCTCCAGCTGAAATAAATAAAGAAGCAAAGAAACAATCTGTACCCGACAACACAATTTCTGCTGTATACAGTTAATCAATGATTGGCCTTATTTGACTCACTATTTGTCTAGTTGATAAATATAAGGTCATACACACAACAGCGAATGCCATTTTTTATTTATTTTCTGCTGTCTAAGATTAAATGTGAGAAAAGCTTGATTGCAGCAGGGCAATTCTAGAAAGAATTTAGAACCACGGTTGGGTTCACACAGAGTCATTGTGCTATTAGGCTAAATGGAATGACAAAACGAGAAAAAGCTTTTAATGCTGACATGGAGAATTAAAGTCATTATATGTGCTGATGTATTATCAAAGCCAAAGTCAGACTGGTAAATTATATATAAAATACATGAATGAGTTTAATTTATGACATGCTTAATGTTTGATTTGCATTTACATTATGTTTTTTTTTACTTCAAGCTTTTTCTACAAAAAAGATAGAACAACTAAAATAGTCACAACCAGCCTTAAGTGATTTGCTGGTTGAATGTGGTATAGCTGGTATATCTCAGTCTGACCAAGCTATGATTGTTTAGCTGGTCAGTTGGCTATTTTGCCAGATTTTCAACATTTAAAAAAGCAGCCAAGATGTCTCTAAAACCAGTCAATTAAATCAGATTTACCATCCAGCTAAAAATAGCATGTTAAGTGCATTGATTCAATATGTTAAATTATTCTCTGATAACATATTTGTTGTCTTACTGTTTGTTATATACTTTTTCATAGTGTACATTGCAGCGATGAACAAAGTTTACCATAGGCACAAGTAAAAATACAAACACCCTAATAAAATAATATTCCAGTAGAAGTATAGTTCTTTTTTCAATTTAACTTAAGTCAAAGTATAAAATAGTTCATTTTTAATTTATTTAACTAACAAAGGTAAACATACTACTGATGAATGTATATTTTGCAAGAAAGTTTATGTCTTTCTCTGATAACCGCATTGATAAATCAGGTAAACACATGTAAAAACCACATTTACATGCTGATGAACTTATAAAATAAGTGAATCATTTACTGAAGTGTAAATCAGAACAGATCATTTGAATCAGTGAGTTGTTTACTGGAGACTAACTCTGAACAGATAATTTGAAGCAGTGAGTTGTTTACTGGAGACTAACCCTGAGCGAATCATTTTAATCAGTGAGTTGTTTACTGTAATGTAAATAACAATACTCAGATACTTAAAATATGTACTTAAGTACAGTAGTGAAGTAAAAATACTGTTCACCACTACAGCACAGTAGGTATTTAGCTTTGACAAGTTAAAAAATTCTCCGAAAATAGTTTGTCATTTATAACCACAGAAATTACCCTTAGAGTAAGTTATTTACTAAATTCAAATCTCACAGCAATTCTTAACTTTTAGATTTTGTGGCTAATTATAATGAGTTCGCATTATCTCATTTAAACAATTTAGTATGATTTGCTCATCCCCCAATGAAGGTTGGGTTTAGGGTCTGGGTTGGGTGCCACGACTCCTTTTTTAAATTGTACATTTTTGTACGACTGAACTCGACTGAATGACTGAAGTAGCCACTAAACTGACAAAACATAAAAACAGTTACGTTTCCTTGTGAGATCAGGTTGGTTTTACCTTATTTGGAAGGGTCATTAATATGAATCAGCTCTGTTCTGATGCTGCTCTCAGCTCACTTCTCTGATTCTCACATAGCATTATGCACTGTCAAATCCATATCTGCAAAATAATCATACTTCAATTGTCAAAGAAATATTTGAACAAACTGAGTAGATGCTTTGTTAAATGACAAAAGTTTCAACTGAAGTGGAGAACAGATTCACTTTAGAAACGAGTGAGGTATCAGTCTATAACTCTTGAGTTAGGTGATGTGGTTGAAATATAGGCTAAATAATAATTATGCCTGGACAAACAAATATATATATATATTTAGAGTTATATTTTGTGGGTTTACTGTGTATAAAAACACAAGCATGAAGTAATATCAACCTCCATGTAAAAAGATGAGTTTATTGCTGTCATATAGAGTTTTGTGATATGACACAATGCATAAATGTCAATTAAACACTAATTCACAGTTTACATGAATCTGTTGCCTCATTAGTAACATACACTAGTGTCTGTTGCCTCATTACAAATGTACATGGCAAATTTTACAATATACATGAAAATAAACAGAATGTATGCCCCTTTGGGAGGCGCTAAATAAACCTATAATATGCATTTCCTGAATTTTGCATTCTGACAAGCTCAAGACAGATGAGATACTCGACTGTGGCCATACATGGCTGCCTGCTTCCTACATTTCCTTAAAACCTGTTCAGTTTTCAAAAAAAGAGTCCCACAAACTGTGTTGCCTTTAAATAAATAAATAAGTAAATAAATACATAAATAAATACATACATAATGGGGTGTGGCTAGATATAATTAGATTTTCATTCTATGGAGCCATTGTTGAAGACCGGCTGGTCAGTTAGTTTGTTTACAGCTTCAATTACTGTAAAATACCCCAAAAGTTTGGAAACCAGTCAACTATAAGCCTGATTGACTATTCAGCTAAAAGTAAACTTCTTCACCAGTCTAAGTTGGTTTTACCTGGTTTTGGATGGTTGAATATGGTTTAGCTGGTGTCCTAGTCTTCAGAGTGCTCCAGTTTCCCCTATAGTTCAAAGACATGCAGTATAAGTGAATTGGATTAACTAAATTGGCTGTATTGTATAAGTGTGTGTGACTGAGAGAGTGTATGGGTGTTTACCAGTACTGGGTTGTGGCTGGAAGGGCATCTGTTGCATATGGAATAGTTAGAAGTTTATTTTGATGTGGCGACTCCTGATAAATAAAGCACTAAGTCGAAGGAAAATGAATGAAGTAGTGTGGCCAGGCTGATGTTCAGCTATTTCTTTCCACATTTAATAACAAAAAAAAATACACAAAAATCTCTAAACATGCATAAACTGAACAATATAGCTTAGCTGGTCTAATCTGGTTTGGCTGGTCTCCCAGTCTGGCCAAGCTGACTAGTGCCAAAAATTCCTCTAAGTCTATAAAACCAGACCTGTTTTGTTGCCAGATAAAACCACTAAAACACCTTAAGCTGATTACAGCATTTTTTTTACAGGCAACAAACCAACTTATCACATAATAAGTTTTGTTTGCAACAGATGATCCTCTAAAGCTGAGTCAACAATCAGTATACATTAAATTCATACAATACAGTGCTAAACGATGCATTGCATATCACCGCATCAATCGTATATTTCCTCAGAGAAATACCATCTTAAAACATTTAGCAGAGCTCTTAGTCCTCCACCTGCAGTACACAGATATTTATGTTTTACAGTGTCAGCATTAGCATACTGTTATTGTGCCTCCATCCCTAAACTCACTCTATCGGCGACAGGATTATCCAGGTGTTTCCATGAGTTCCCACGGACTCGCAGTCTCTGTGGTTTTTGGTGAGCAAAATCTCACATCTGCACTTCTCCCAGCAAAGTGCTCTTGAGGCCAATAGTTAGCGGAGGCTAATAATTCTAGCGCTGCCACTCTGAGGGCATTTCACCGGGGCTGTTTATCACCGAACACATGCAACCTCTCAACATAATATATTATTCAGACCTGTAGATTCAATTTGCAGTGCTGAGCTAATGTCTTTAATTTTCCATGGCTGTCAAATGCATTAAAGTGTAAAGATTAAAATCACCAAGACAGCAAAGAACCGCGAGCAAATATGTCCCCTTCCTGTGGAGTTTTGTGGGCGTTTTTCTCTTCCTCTTACATTTACTTTATGAATAAATGGAAGTGACAGCTTCGTAAGAGAGAGAGTGTGTGTGTGTGTGCGTGTGTTAATCGCACCAAACATGGCAGCCAATGATGCCATATGGAGGGGATGTGCATTTCCATTTCAGAAAGAGTCTGACCCTCACGTACAAGGTTGCACAATGTGTTTGTGTGTATGTGTGTGTGTTTTGTGGGTTTATGAAAGAACCTTGGATGTGTGAGGTCGATGGTGTGAAGGTCACAGCAGTGTGTGAGACAAGCCGTCATAAGAAATCCTGTCTTTTTCTTCATTTGTTTGTTCTCAATGCAGATACAGCTGAAGTCAGAATTATTAGCCCCCCTGTGAATTTTTTTCTTTTTTAAATATTTCCCAAATTATGTTTAACAGAGTAAGGGAATTTTCACAGTATATTTGATAATATTTTTTCTTCTGGAGAAAGTCTTATTTGTTTTATTTTGGCTAGAATAAAATCAGTTTTTAATTTTTTAAAAATATTTAAAGTCAATTATTAGCCCCTTTGAGCTATATATATTTTTTATTGTCTACAGCAGGGGTTTCAACCTGTGTGCGGTGCGCACCACCAGGGGGTGCCAACACCTATTTAGGGGGCGCGAGAATTTGAGATGCCTCTCGAGTAAATTATGATGGTGATTTTTATGCATTCACTAGAGTGAATCTGATTAACGTTAGATCCACAGCTAACTATCAGGCACCTGTAGAGTTAATGCATTCGAGTAAATCATACAAGTAAAATGGACCGGGTGCTTTTTATATGACGGTGAATCGATTGACAGTTTCACATTTCAGAAGACAGGTGAGACAAAAACAAAAGCCAAAAAAAAAAAATAAACAAGTAAATAACAGAATGTGGTAAAATCTGAAAACGTGGTAAAAATCAGATGAGGGCTTTTCTTTTTCTGGATTACTTTTTTAAATTGTTGGTTGGGTTTAGGGAAGTGGGTGGGCAGGTCAATCGGTGCTTTTGAAAACACTAGTGGTTGGGTTTAGGAAGGTGGGTGGGAGGAGTGTGGGTCAGTCAATCAGTCAGTCAGTCATTTAGTCAGTCATTAGTCAGTCTACATCGGTCTCTGGTGGATTTACGTGAGAATCACAGGCACAAATGGCACTCGCGAGAGAAATTTGAGATCTCAAAAAGCATACACGGCAGCCTCTGGGGGATTTGCTAAAACAAAAACTGCAAAACACCGTAGCTCCTGGGACGTATTTGGCAGTCTCCAGAAATGTATATAAAGGTATGTTTTAAGAATGAGCCTGTGTTATATTCACCTTAGTTCCAGTAGACATTTATTATAACTGTGCAGGGGCAAAACGTTAAGCAAGACAAAAAGAACAAAAATATAATAATCTTGAAAACCTTGAATAATGTTACCTTGAATTCCTACTTGACATAACTTAATAGTCGAGATTTCTATTTGTGCTCTTTGAAAACTTGTCCACGAAGGCCGGCAGGAGGAAAGAAGTGAAGCACGAGCAAAGACAATAGTGGCGAATAAAGGACAAAAGCGCTTGGCTGTGCTCCTTTTACAGCTAAATTATTCATTCTGTGATCCACAACAGAACAGCCTTGTTAGAGAATGTAACACATCACCCACCAAGGGCCAGAAAATGGGAAAAATATTTGTCAAGATCAAAGATCGGCACGTTATAATTCATGACACCAGGGGCGGTGACATGGTTTGGCTTAATGATCAAAGGCAGCCGAGCAGCAGCATATCAGACAGCCGGCAAGCCAAACAATGAAGCGCAACGCCTCATCATATTACATTCTGCTGACAGACCAGGTTAGCATGAGGCTACGACAACCCGCCCTCAAACGCCCCCATTACCAACACAAATCCAGAATAGCCTGCGGCATGCTTAGCATGAAGCTACATTTACATGCTATCCATTGAATGCAATGCGATTATGATGAGAATTTGCAATAGGTTAACGCAGCACAGGAGGATGATGGCATTATGTATGACAGCAATGATTTAAATGAACACATGATCATTTAGTGTTAATGCAAACATCACCTGTAAAGCAGCATTAATGTTCATTTATTCCAAGGTATATCAAATGTCAGTAACACTTTACTTGAAGTGTGAAAATCTCCTTCATATTCATGACGTGTCATGTTATGTTTATGGGACATTCTACCAGAAAGGTATTAACTGTCCCTAAAATAAAAAACATAAATACAGTGAATAAAAAGTATTTTATCCCCAAAATTTCTGAAATGTAAAGGAATATCATTCATTTGTTTCTCAGATTTTGTTTTCTTTATTAAAAACACTGTACAAATGTACAAGCCCTGTCATTGTCCTTGTCCCTTAGCCCAGTTTAACCTATAGCTTTAATAGTTTTGTTTTGCTAAAAACTGTTATTTAGAAAAAAAACTTCAGAAATAGCAAGTTTAAGTTGTTATAATTCACTTCAATTGATTAAAAACATGAAATTATAAATGAATTCTACAAATAAATACAACACATATATTATACAAATAAATGATTATGTCAGTCCTGACACCTTTGCATTAAATTTGACTTAAAATGGGTGCAATACACATTTAAGGTTATGACTCGGAAGTGACATAATTTGGCAGAGAATAAGCTGACAGTGATCAAGGAGTAAGCCAACATAAACTTATTATTCTTCCGTCTTCTTCTTCTTCTTCTTCTTCTTCTTCTTCTTATTGTTTTGTCTTCTTCTTCTTCTTAGATTATTTTAAGAACGCATCTCCTCCTAGACCGTTTATACTACAGCCACTAAACTAACTTCAAACCTCCAAACTATACTGAATTAGGTTGCTATATCTTTTCCAACTGATTCGACTTATGGTTTTCCAAAAACTGTCTCAGAAAATTCTGAAAAGTCCCGTTGACTTAACATTAGACCAAACTTTATTACCTCATAACTTTGCGCCAGACTGTCATATAGACTTACATAACTGTCCCATAGACTTACATTGTTAAAATTTGCCATTGACTTTTCATTGGGCATACTAACAACATACCAATACATACTAACATACTAATAATACTAGAAACATACTAACAATATCCATACTAAAAACATACTACTCATGTTAGCAACATGCTAATTCATACTATAAACATACTAGCAACATGCTAATTCATACTAAATTCAAGCTTAAGTCAGGCCCTGTCACATTTTTTGTGAAAGTGAAAATGTACATTTCGGGTAGAATGTGTTGGGGAAAAGAAATATGTTTTTATTATTTTATTTACTTTTTCTTTTCATTAAACAATTGTATTTGTATTGCTTAAGGTGATATATATTAACCAAACTTCTCGAGTGTGATATGTTTTGCATACTAATGAAGCAGTAGTGTATGGAGCTGATAGAGATAAACAGGGCTGATTGTATAAAATTAACTTGAGCTCTGCAGCGAAACTTACTGTGAGCACAGAATTTGCAGTTGAGAAGTCTTGTGCTTTTTGACGTTGTGCAGAGAATTCATAGAAAAAGAGGATGTATGTATGGGTGCGGCCAATGGAGGACTAGAGAATGATTGACAAGTGACAAATTCCACTAAACTCCACATGTTTATATCAGCTACGTTTAAAAGTGTGAATCAGGAAATTAAAAAACACCAATTACTGTTATTACTTTTCACAGTGATTTTGCTAATTATTGATTACTGTTGACTCATACAATGGGGCAGTTGAATGCTTGATTCTGGTTGGCTGACGATCATTCTCAGGCATGCAATTATTTTCAGGAAAATACACTTTTTTTTTCAAGTAGTTCCATGCAGATTTTGATGGTATTACATTTCCATATCTCCATATATGCATACATGTCATTTCCATATATATATATATATATATATATATATATATATATATATATATATATATATATATATATATATATATATATATATATGACAAAGAAAATATCTCTGTTGGATAAAACCTCTTTGGGAAACTCACTTACTGCTGGACCCAAAGTATTTCATGGGTTGGGTTTAAAGGGATAGTTCTCCCAAACATTACCTAATCATATACTCTTCGACATATAGTTTTAAATCTTCTGTTGAAGAATATTGGCTCCAACAATAAACCAGCATTTTTAAAAAATATCTTCTTTTGTGTTTAACAGAAGAAAGAAGTTAAAACAGATTTTGAACAAGTGTAGAGTGAGTAAATAATTGCATAATTGTCATTTTTGAGTGAACTATTCTTTTAATGAGAGTAAGAAACTAATTAAAAAAAATTTTGTTGAAAAGCGATGTTTTCCTTTCTAATTGTTTTTCTTGTCCTGTTAAGTAGTATTATGGCAAAAAGCATCTGTAGATGAAAAAAATGAGAATCCAATGCACAAAAAGTCATTTTGAGGCAGATTATTTATCTTAAACTATACTTTAAACATGCCTTTACCTAAACCTATTATACACACAACTGTATGTCCCTGTAAACCCCACAAAAGTACACACACACCAGCAAATAATAAAAAAAATCCAAATAAAGCAAAAAATCAATTAAACTTGTCTGCTTTGTCTGCTGTTTGTTTTGCTTTCTCACAATGTTCATATGAATAATAAAGCACCAAAAGCTAGAGTTGTGAAAATGTGTTATGTGACGATTACACATAAAACGTCATTCAACTTTTAAAGGGCTAGTTCACACAAAAAAGAAAATTCTGTCATGCCTTTCTCTCCCTTCACTTGATCCAAACTTTTTGAGTTTCTTTCTGCTGTTGAACACAAAAGACGATATTCTGAAGAAAGCTGAGAAAAACCTGTAACCATTGACTGCCATAGCATTTGTTTTTCCTACTATGGAAGGCAATGGTCACAGGTTGCCAGCGTTATTTAAAATATCTTCCAAAAATAAAAAATAAAAAGTAAGCAAATAGTGAGTAAATGTTTATTTTTGGGTGAATTATCCCATTAAATTTAGAAATTAACAGGTATTCTTATCTTTTAATTTAACATTTAGCGCCTTTATATACTATAACTTTCATCACATATGCCTTTTGGTTAAATTTTTATTGTGTGCTTGCAATTTAACCACATACACAAGATGTGTCACTTGTATAGTTTTGAATAGTGTAAAAGTGTAATGGTCAATATGGCAAATGAAGCCCCGCCTACTAGTACAGGAGCCAATAATCAATTCCTATCGACTGACAGTTCTCCAGAAAGATTCTTGGACCAGATGTGTGCTTTTATGATAGTTTGTGGTCAACAAATGCACTGAAATCTCAGTGAATACTTGCTTCACAGACATGAGCAATATATCAAAATTAAGCTTGAAATCTGTACTTGTAAATTAACCAAGTGTATTTGAAAACAAAAGTTTTTTTGGATTTGTAGATTGTATAAAACGAACGCAAGGTACAGACCATACTGTCAAATGCACATCACATGACAGCAACTACTCAAACGCCCACAAACTTGTAAACAAAGAGTTGCTGACATTTCTGGAGGAGATTCGCCATCAAGACCAAGTTGTGGATTACTTCAGAAGACCAGTGCGATCAGCCAATCATTATCCAGAGGAGGATAACTTGTTGAACATCCATAAATGAGGTTGGTGTCGTAATCTCGTTCCTTTTGAGTGCACATGTGCATTAGCTTGGGCAACCTGAAAATATACTGATTTTGTTTGATTTGATCATTTAGAAACTAAACTTATGAGACAGTTGTTGTTTAATTTTATTGGTGATTCCAAATATATAATGTAATCGAAAGCTTGGCAAAAAGTTTTGGAGAATTTTATGCTTCCCCATTCCCTGAGCATACTGCTAGAGAGGCATTTCAAAGATGGCCGCCAAGTAAAATGGCTTGCCTTAAAGGGACTTTGGTTTAACTGACTCAAAATGTAATGGGACTCACTCAAATTTAATTGACAGGACTGTTAATACAGGAAAGACTTTTGAGGCAGAGTTTCAAAGATATATTTTCTGATGAAATGAGGAAAAACAGAAAGGGTTGCAATTATTCTTGTTCTCCTGGATAAAAGATTTAACCGAGGCCCCGTTAACAATGAGACAAAATCCAAAACTTTCACTTCCCATACTTCAAAGTTTTATACTTATCAAGCCTAACATCCAAAAATATCTGAGGCTATTTCTATTCCTATTCCAAACACTACTCTTTCGGACAAAGCCTACGACTCCATCCACTGCCATGTAAATTCATTCTCCTCATCATAGATAGTAGATGACAGCCCCCATCACTGATGCATTCTTTTCTCTCCATCTCCTCGAATTTGCTCTTTTTCTGCTGCTTTGTGGAGGCACCAAAAGTTGTGAAAAGGAAATGTTTTATTCAAAGCCAGAGCTGTTCCTTTGTGCGAAATCTTGAATCTAATTTAGAGAGGCGTATTGCAACACCTTACTGACAGCACGATTGCGGATGAACTTTGACTTTGCTCATTTATTGCCTGCCACCTACTCGGTCTCGACTGCGTTTCCTTGTGTTTAAATGCTGCATCAACATCAGGATGCTTCATTAGCATAACACTTTTTTTATCGAGGGAATGGAGGTGCTTAGGATGGGTTAAGGTCAGTACAATTGATATTCAAGCAATGCAATCGATGCTGGTTCACAATCTGCACCCCATTGAGTCTGCAAGACGGTCTGTGATCAATATTCCTGCTCTCCAAAGAGCTGCTGATAATAAGTATTACGAAGTTTGCATTGATAAATGTCTTTTTAACATGAGGGTTCTGTAGAAAATCATTGAAACAATAAGCTGTGGAGACGGCAGTGTTGGGGGCGCTTCAAATCAGAATTTGAAGCAGAAAAAAGACAGTGTATTCACTTTAAAGAAGAAGTAGCTAATGGTTTAAGTTATGAAACTCAAATATGTTTAGGTTTATGAACATACTGTCCTTAGGTTTATCCTAAAATACTATTACTTTAGCATGTTGTAACACAGGCACATTCTGATAACGTAGCCCTATATACATTTCTGGAGATTGGAGCATTTCGTCTTCAAAATGAATGCCACAGGGTGGCATGATGCTGTTCCTTTTTGCACTTACCAGCTGACTGCTTGCCTCCATATGGGCTGCTTTCCCGCTGTTACCAGTTTGTCCAGTGGCTTGCCGCGTATGTTGGCCGACTTGAGAAGCAGAGAGGAGTTGACCGTGACAACGGTTCAAGGACGGTTCCAGAAAGCAGGTCAAAAACAGAAGCCCAAAAATAAAATAAACAAATAAATAACAGTGTAAGAATGTGGTAAAATCTGAAAACGTGGTAAAAATCAGACGAGGGCTTTACTTTTTTGGATTGCTTTTTGAAACTGTCGGTTGGGTTTAGGGAGATGGGTGGACGGGTCAATCTGTGCTTTTTAAAACACTTTTGGTTGGGTTTAGGGAAGGTGGTGGGTGGGGGAATCGGTTGGTCAGTCAGTCAGTCAGTTATATAGGGATAGGGACCTCAATTTTTGTTGAGACAACATGAAGAAATTAACTTATTAGTTTTTGCTAATTTAAGTGGATTGAACATAAAACAATTAAGTTGTTAACAAAAATCCTCAAGAATTGGGTTGTTTTAGCTAATTTTAAAACTACTAAAGTAGTTTAAACAAACAGCAAATGTAAACGTCACTGTAAAAAAAAAATGCTGATTTCCACCATGTGTCTCAACACAAATCAACTAAGTTAACTTGTTTAATTTAAGTGGGTTGAAGATAAAATAATTAAGTTACCCCTACAAAAACACAAAACAATATTGTCATTTCAACTCATTTTAAATAAGTAGTAAAAGTCATTTTTTGAGTGTATGATGTTGACAAAGTGTTCATTTTTCGCACTACTGATGTTTACAGGAAGCGGCACGGTGGCTCATCTCACAGCAAGAAGGACGCTGGTTCAAGTCCTGGCTGGACCAGTTGGCATTTCTGTGTGGAGTTTGCATGTTCTGCTCGTGTGGGATTCCTCCGGGTGCTCTGGTTTCCGCCACAGTCCAAAGACATGCAGTACAGGTGAATTTGATTAACTGTATAGTGTATGAGTGTGTGTGTGTAAGATGCGAGAGTGTATGGTTGTTTCCCAGTACTGGGTTGCAGCTGGAAGGGCATCCATTGCATAAAACATATGCTGGAATAGTTGGCGGTTCATTCCGCTGTGGCAACCTCTGGCAGATAAGGGACAAACCAAAAGGAAATTAAATGAATGAATGAAGTTTACATGGACACATTATCGACAAACAAAGGTTTGTTTTTGTGTTTTTCTTTGTGGCATGAACAAAAAATATTACAGCAAGCTCCCTAAACTCAGATTGCAACACAACCACCAGAACCAGGTTTAATAAAACACATTTGAAATGTGATTAAGATTTACACAGTAGATATGCAGACGACAAATCTGCAGAATCTGAGTGATACTAGCATATTGATCACATCAATCAAGTCTCAGTGGAATTTTTCAGCCTCTTGTTGTACCAATGTTGAATGAGTCATGAAGAAGTGTATAAAACAAAGTTCTAAAATGTGGCATTGCAGTACTGTGAGTATCATTAGTTCTTGTAATGCTTTGATAAATTACTTGTAACATTTAACAAGTTTTGCTAAATGATGTTGTTTCTTTTTTTAAGGAAAATAGTCATTATTTTAGTTATGTAGTCACCACACTGACAGACAGTGCCATATCGCAGATGAATAAGGTGGCCTGTTGGGAACTGAGTGGTAAATCCAAATGCTACATATTTACCTACATCAAGCCTCTAACCATCTGGAAAGCAAAGATATATTACGGAAAAATGCTACAGCTGTGGTCAAAGTGAAATAAGCTATACACGACGTGATTTATTTGGTGGGATTTATTGCGGTTTTGGAGCTATAAGTAGTCTCATTAATATGAGGCTATGATCGCGAGCACTCCAGGCAACTCCCAGATATGATTGATTCAAAGGTCTACTGATATCAGTCTAAATATTTCTGCGGTGCAAGAATATGATTCACTCTGAAAATGAAATTACAGTAGAATTCGGCTCTAAGTGCAATAACAAATGAATTGGAATAGGAATCACCTCTCGACTTATACATTATGCATGAGGGTGTTCAGAAAGTTGAGTAATGGCCCCTGCATTAAAGTCCGAGTCGGAGCCGAGTCTCGAATCTGGATGCGCAACGAATGCTCTTGTTGGGAGGAAAAAAATGAAAGAAAGACTCACAGCTAGAGTATGTGACTTCTATGTAATCGGTCACTTCCATTGTCCTACCTTAAATCATTGTTGTGGGGATGCTTTGTAACATTTAGTACACTTGCTTTATCTCTCTATGACCACACACTGAAAATAATGTAATAATTTTTGTAGCGTGGTAAAATCTAATAAATTTACTGTCATTTTTTTAAATTAATATATAAATTAGGTATTTTATTAAATAAAATTTTACATTTACACACACACACACGCACAAAAAATATATACATTTTCTGCTTGTTCAAACTACTTATTTAAATTAAGCTGAAAGAACACAGTTCAATATTTTTTTGAGACGACTTAACTGTTTTATGTTCAATCCACTTAAAATTGTAAAAACAAATAAGTTAACCTATTAACACAAATCAGTTGTGTGGAACCCAGCAGTGAAAACAGTTAAATAGTATTATTCATTTAGTATTATTTATTATTCATAAACATAATAATATTAAGTACACTGAAAAAAAATGATGTCTGCAAAACTGTTGCAAACGATTTATTTGTTGAATTTAAAAAAAACAAATAAAATTTATGAAAATTCAACTTAATTTGTTTGTTTAAATTCAACCTAAATAAATTGTTTACAACCACTTAACGTAAAAATTTTTAGTAAATCCAAGGAATCATCTTTGAATAATTTTTTTCAGTGTACATTTTAATTGAAAAGGATTGATTTGGTTGGCAAAGTGACAAAAAAACACTTTACTTTAACATTATAAGTAAATTTTACATGATACTGACAAGTTAATTGTACTTGATATACGATTGGTTACCATTTTTTAACAATACATTTATAGATGATTATCATAATTGTCACCATAATACTATTTTGTTGGCAACAACACTACTATTACTTCCCAGTGTTGGGTTGCGACTGGAAGGGCATCCACTGCATAAAACATGTGCTGGATAAGTTGGCAGTTCAGTCCGCTGTGGCGACCCAAGATTAATAAAGGGACTAAGCCAAAAAAAAAATGAATGAATGAACACTACTATAAATAATAATAATAATTATAGGAACAACAGACAACAACGACAAACAACAATATTATTATTAATATTATTAGTAGTATTAATAGTAGTAGTAGTAGTAGTAGTAGTAGAAGTAGTAGTATATGTGACAGTATTATTATTGTAATAAATACATTTTGTAATGATAATAATAATTATTATTATTGGAATTAATACTATCGTTAGATGGTTTTTGCTACTGTTGTGAAAACCAAATACATTTAACCACAAAAAAATCTATATAATTTATATTACAATAACAATACAATTATTAATATTAGTTACCATTTTTTAAACAATACATTTCTAGATGATTATCATAATCGTCATTATAAAACAATTTTGTTTGCATAAGTTTGCAAAACTATTTTGTTTGTTTGCATTTTGTATATGTTTATTTATAAACTAATTTCGAGAGGATCACGTGCTTATGATTGTTCTCAGCTGGTCCCGCATCAGCTCATGATTGATTCTCCAATCAGATGATTCCTAACTCACTACAAATAACCAGAGTTTTCTTATCTCAATATCTTTGTCTTGAAAACCCCCAACCCCCGACCCACCCCTACTTCCCCTCCTTTCCAGAGGGGCGACACGGCGGCCCAGTGATTAGCACTGTTGCCTCACAGCAAGAATATCTCTGGTTAAAGTCCCCACTAAACCAGTTGACATTTCTGTGCGGAGTTTGCTCGTTGTCCCTATGCTTGCGTGGGTTTTTCCAGAGTTCTCTGGTTCCCCTTCGGATGGGGAACTCCAATGCTATGTGGAAACTTCCACTATGGGGATTTCGTCAGAATCCAATCATCTGAAAGAGTATAAAAACGGGCCAATGAAATGCCAATGAATTGGCAGCGTCAGCGATCACAGCTGGCGTCAATGACAATCAGTCATGCTATAAAGACGCAGCCAGTGCCATGCTCGACATCCTTTCGCTTTCAGAGCCTTTCACGAAGCTTCTGAGAGAGTCTTTGAGGGTATCTCCAACCTGTGTCTACAGAGAGAGATCGAGAAGCAGCTTCTCCCGGTCCAGAGCGCGTATACGCAGTGGCAGATGGTCGAGCTGGGTATTTCTCCCTTGCCTGGCATCCTTTGGGTCCGGTCCTCCAAGAGCGGTTTGTATATAGGAAAAAAGCTTTCCTAAAAGAGCAACACGGTTGTGCAGCGCGTCTTTTTCAAGACGTCACTCCGACCGTGCGTTTCTGGATGCGGTGGTTTCCTATCCCCGGATGATGGGCACGAGCACAGCGTTTCATGTCTGGGGGTCCAGCATGTTAATGCGGTGCTCGCGGGCAGTGCATGCCATCACTGATGTCATGTCTGTTGCGCAGTTAAGATCGCGGCTCGCTCTTGCAAAAGAGCCACCCACCCCAGTTGTCCCCCGCACTGCGGTTGGCACTCGGGCAGATCTGAGGGTTTCAGTGAGAGTAAATCCGCCACCCCCGGGCCGTGGACCTCTCGCTCCTCCACGCGCTCCATCCAAGCTTCAGGTGAAGAGAAGCGCTCCGTCCTTGGATGGTCGCTCTCACCTGATGACACCGGGGGTCAGATGTCCATCGCTGCATCGGAGGATGGGCTGTCATTGTCTGATGAGGATGCGAGCCCGCACGCTCCCTCCCTCCGGGGTGGAGAGCGCGGCGTTAGCATCTAAAAAGCAGACGTGATGGCCGTGCTTTCTCGGGCTGCTTCGGCCGTGGGTCTGGTGATGGTTTATCCCCAGCCCCGCGGCCGGACCGACTAGATGGGTGTATGTGGAGGATATAAGGAGGCAAGACCTTCAAAGCCTCCCGTCCCCTTCTTCCCGGAAGTGCACAGTAAACTCACGCGGTCCTGAGGGCACTTTTTTCTGCCCGATCTGCGTGCGCTTCCATCCTCACCATCCTTGGAGGTTGGGCTGTCAAGGTCTGACGAGGATTCGAACCCGCTCGCTCCCTCCGGGACTTTGAGCGCGGCGTCGAATCCAGAAGCAGACTTTGCGGCTGTGCTTCCCCAGGCTGCTTCGGCCGTGGCTCTGGAGATGGTTTATCCCCCAGCCCCGCGGCCGGACCGATTAGAGGGGTGTGATGTGGAGGATGAAGGGAGACCTTCTAAGCCTCCCCATCCCCTTCTTCCTGGTTGGGCACAGTAGGCTCACGCAGTGTGCTGCGTGCGCCTTCCCCCTCACCATGCACGCTATGGCCACCTACCAGCGCTGGACACGGCGGCCCAGTGATTAGCACTGTTGCCTCACAGCAAGAATATCTCTGGTTAAAGTCCCCACTAAACCAGTTGACATTTCTGTGCGGAGTTTGCTCGTTGTCCCTATGCTTGCGTGGGTTTTTCCAGAGTTCTCTGGTTCCCCTTCGGATGGGGAACTCCAATGCTATGTGGAAACTTCCACTATGGGGATTTCGTCAGAATCCAATCATCTGAAAGAGTATAAAAACGGGCCAATGAAATGCCAATGAATTGGCAGCGTCAGCGATCACAGCTGGCGTCAATGACAATCAGTCATGCTATAAAGACGCAGCCAGTGCCATGCTCGACATCCTTTCGCTTTCAGAGCCTTTCACGAAGCTTCTGAGAGAGTCTTTGAGGGTATCTCCAACCTGTGTCTACAGAGAGAGATCGAGAAGCAGCTTCTCCCGGTCCAGAGCGCGTATACGCAGTGGCAGATGGTCGAGCTGGGTATTTCCCCCCTTGCCTGGCATCCTTTGGGTCCGGTCCTCCAAGAGCGGTTTGTATATAGGAAAAAAGCTTTCCTAAAAGAGCAACACGGTTGTGCAGCGCGTCTTTTTCAAGACGTCACTCCGACCGTGCGTTTCTGGATGCGGTGGTTTCCTATCCCCGGATGATGGGCACGAGCACAGCGTTTCATGTCTGGGGGTCCAGCATGTTAATGCGGTGCTCGCGGGCAGTGCATGCCATCACTGATGTCATGTCTGTTGCGCAGTTAAGATCGCGGCTCGCTCTTGCAAAAGAGCCACCCACCCCAGTTGTCCCCCGCACTGCGGTTGGCACTCGGGCAGATCTGAGGGTTTCAGTGAGAGTAAATCCGCCACCCCCGGGCCGTGGACCTCTCGCTCCTCCACGCGCTCCATCCAAGCTTCAGGTGAAGAGAAGCGCTCCGTCCTTGGATGGTCGCTCTCACCTGATGACACCGGGGGTCAGATGTCCATCGCTGCATCGGAGGATGGGCTGTCATTGTCTGATGAGGATGCGAGCCCGCACGCTCCCTCCCTCCGGGGTGGAGAGCGCGGCGTTAGCATCTAAAAAGCAGACGTGATGGCCGTGCTTTCTCGGGCTGCTTCGGCCGTGGGTCTGGTGATGGTTTATCCCCCAGCCCCGCGGCCGGACCGACTAGATGGGTGTATGTGGAGGATATAAGGAGGCAAGACCTTCAAAGCCTCCCGTCCCCTTCTTCCCGGAAGTGCACAGTAAACTCACGCGGTCCTGAGGGCACTTTTTTCTGCCCGATCTGCGTGCGCTTCCATCCTCACCATCCTTGGAGGTTGGGCTGTCAAGGTCTGACGAGGATTCGAACCCGCTCGCTCCCTCCGGGACTTTGAGCGCGGCGTCGAATCCAGAAGCAGACTTTGCGGCTGTGCTTCCCCAGGCTGCTTCGGCCGTGGCTCTGGAGATGGTTTATCCCCCAGCCCCGCGGCCGGACCGATTAGAGGGGTGTGATGTGGAGGATGAAGGGAGACCTTCTAAGCCTCCCCATCCCCTTCTTCCTGGTTGGGCACAGTAGGCTCACGCAGTGTGCTGCGTGCGCCTTCCCCCTCACCATGCACGCTATGGCCACCTACCAGCGCTACCAAGCGCAGGCGCTGGCCCGGCTGCGCGAGGATGGTTCTGACCCAGGACTGAGCATGCGCTCCGCACCGCAACCAACTATGCTCTTACAAAAAAAAAAAAAAAAAAAAAGTCGGCTGTGTGTGCCCTGGGAAGGACGATGATCACATCCGTGATCCAGGAATGCCACCTCAGGCTAAACCTGGTGATGTGCGTGACGTTGACAAAGTTCGCTTTCTTAACTCACCCATATCCCAGGCTGGCCTGTTCGGCGACACTGGCGGTGAATTCGCCCAGGAATTCACGCCGGTGATAGAGCAGTCGGAGGCGATGGGCGAGGTCTCTATCGGCGGGATTGTATGACCGCTCCCCCCCGCCGAGCCATCCACATCCACTGCTTTTTCGCCGAGGACGCCCGCCCGCAGCTTTGCTTCGCCGCCCCCGCCTGCGCCTCCGGCCACGCGGCTGCGCCGAGCATCGCGCCGGCAACCAGCGTCCCCCGCCCAGGGCGCCGCTAAGTTTGGTAAAACGGACCGCGAAGCGTCCCTGAGGCGGGCCATCTGGGGAGGAGGGAATTTGCTCTTTCCCCGCTGGAGGGCGGGGCACGTTATTTAAAGGCGTTTAAAAAAAAAAAAAAAAAAACGCCATCAAAATCCTCAGTGAAAGACCACTTTTCCCCTCCTCCGGATGTGACAGCCCGAACACTGCCAGTCTGGGACGCTATGCCTTCCAGCTCGCAGGATCGGTGCATTTTGCCAATGGCTCATGGAGCACGAGAGAACGATCTCCTTTCTCTACACTCCCAGCCCCTCTCCTGGAGTTTTGAGTGCGAGATGAGAACATCTCCTCTCCTGCTCTCCTGTGGGACCCCAGCGCTCCCCGGATGAGCCCACTCACTCCACGCTGCCCCGCCGCTGGCACGTCAGCGATCGTGCGGGTGGGACCATTTGCGGGGGCTTTGCCTGCCTGGTTAGCGCGGGCCAGCCCATCGCAATGGCTCATCCATATGACCAGACTCGGCTATGCGATTAGGTTCGCGAAACGGCCTCCCAGGTTAACGGGCGACCAGGGTCAGTCCTGTGTCCGCCCCTGTCTTGCGAGAGGAGATTGCTGTCCTCCTGGCGAAGGATGCAATCGAGCCGGCCCTCCAGCCGAGATGGAGCGCGGGTTTTACAGCCCGCACTTCATCGTGCCCCAAAAAAAAAAAAAAAAAAAAAAAAGCGGTGGGCTATGGCCAATCCTATATCTGCACATTTTGAACCGCTGCCTTCACAGGCTGCGCTTCGGAATGCTTACGCAGATGCGCATCACGCGATGCGTTCGTCCTCAGGATTGGTTTGCAGCAATAGATCTGAAGGACGCGTATTTTCATATCTCCACACTTCCACGCCACCGGCAGTTTCTGCGGTTTGCGTTTGAAGGTCGAGCGTGGCAATACAAGGTCCTCCCCTTCGGGCTCTCTCTGTCTCCGCGAGTTTTCACCAAGCTCGCGGAGGGTGCCCTCGCGCCCCTTCGGCTCGCCGGCATCCGCACGCTCAATTATTTCGATGACTGGCTGATTTTTAGCCCACTCTCGGGAGCAATTGATTATGCACAGAGACAAGGTGCTCCGGCACCTCCGCCCGTTGGGGTTTCAGGTCAACCGAGAAAAGAGCAAGCTCGCCCCCGTGCAGAGCATCTCCTTTCTCGGGTTGGAGCTGGACTCGATCACTATGGAGGCGTGCCTCTCACGAGAGCGCACCGAGGTAATGCTGAACTGTCTGAGAGAGTTCGACAGGAAAAAAAGTGGTCCCCCTGAAATTATTTCAGAGGCTCCTGGGGCATATGGCATCCGTAGCCGCGGCCACGCCGCTCGGATTGCTCCATATGAGACCACTACAGCATTGGCTTCACGATCGGGTCCCCAGACGCGCATGGCACGCGGGCCCACACCGAGTGACTGTCACTGCGCTGTGTCACCGCACCCGCACCCCCTGGAAAGGACCCCTCCTTCCTACGGGCCAGTGTACCCCTAGGTCAGGCGTCCAGGCAGGCTTTCGATTCGGCAGATGCCTCCAGTATGGGGTGGGGGGGCCGTGTGTAGCGGGCATGCTGCTGCGGACCTGTGGAGGGGAACCCAGCTGCATTGGCATATCAACTGCCTAGAGCTGTTGGCAGTGTTTCTCGCTCTGCGCCGCTTTTTACCGGTGCTGAGGGGGCAACACGTGCTGGTCAGGACGGACAGCACGGCCGCGGTAGCGTATTCCATTCGGATGGGGGGTATACGCTCCCGCTGCATGTCTCAGCTCGCTCGCCGTCTGCTCCTCTGGAGTCATACGCAGCTGAAGTCGCTGCTTGCTATTCACACCCCGGATGGGCTCAACCGTGCGACCAACAGGCTCTCACGGCAGCTCCTTCCCCGGGAGAATGGCGACTCCACCCCGAGTCATGCGTAAGTATGCACTCCCCCCAGTGAGCCTACTCGCGCAGTTTCTGTGCAAGGTCAGGGACTCTCCCTCCTCGCGACGCCCCCCCCTGGCGAGTCCCTTTGAGAGAGGACCTACTCTCTCAGGGACAGGGCACCATCTGGCACCCTCGCTTAGTTCTGTGGAACCTCCACGTGGGGTCCATAAGACGCGACGAGGAAGACTTAGGTAACCTACCGGTGGCGGTGGTTAATACCATCATTCAGGCTAGTGCACCCTCTGCGAGGCATGCCTACGCCCTGGAGTGGAGTCTATTCACTGAGTGGTGCGCTTCTCGCCGAGAAGACCCCCGATCTTGCTAGATCAGTGTTGTGCTTTCTTTCCTTCAGGACAGGTGGAGCGAAGGCTGTCGTGCTCCACACTGAGGGTTTACGTGGCCACCATCTCCGCTCATCATGATGCGTGGATGGCGGCACCGTGGGGAGGCATAACCTCATCATCCAGTTCCTCAGAGGTGCGAGGCGGATGTTTTTCCCCGCCCCCCTCTCATACCCTCTTGAGATCTCGCGGTAGTGCTACGAGCCTACGTGGGGATCCCTTCGAACCACTCGACTCAGTATCCTTGAGATTTCTGTCCTGAAGACAGCTCTGCTGGTCGTGTTGGCATCGGTTAAGAGGGTTAGGTACCTGGAGGCATTTTCGGTCAGTGACTCGTGCCTAGAATTCGGGCCGGCCTACTCTCACGTTGTCCTGAGACCCCGGCCCGGCTATGTGCCCAAGGTTCCTACCACGTCGTTTTAACAATCAGGTAGTGAGCCTGCAAGCGCTGCCCACGGAGGAGGCAGACCCAGCCCTTTCATTGTTGTGTCCTGTTCGCGCTTTGCTAATATATGGGGACCACACTCAGAGCCTTAGATCCTCTGACCAGCTCTTTGTCCATTACAGTGGTCGGCAGATGGGAAGTGCCGTATCTAAACAGAGGTTGGCCCACTGGATAGTGGATGCCATCTCCCTCGCCTTTGGGCCAGGGTGAGCCGTGTCCCCCGGGGGTGAGAGCGCACTCCACTATGGAGCATCGCATCCTCCTGGGCGTTAGCACGCAGCGCCTCTCTGACAGACATTTGTAGAGCTACGGGTTGGGTGACACCCAATACATTTGCAAGGTTACAATCTGCGAGTGGAGCCGGTTTCCTCAAGGGTATTAGGCAACCCTTGGTGATTGAGGAAACGATTCGGTTGAGGTGTCGAAACACGCTTGCTGCGCCACTCTCCCTAACCCGGAGATACGTGCGCTTTTTCAGCTTTGTCAGTTAGTTCCCCATTTCTTTGGCGAACCCTGCAGAGTTCCTCCGAGGCCCCCAGCACCTGACTCAGCGGAGGAGTCAGGTGTTGGCCCGTTACGTTGTCGGCATGCCCGCTGGTCAGCCCGCGTTCTGGGTATAGGTGCCTGCTATGTGTGATCCCCGCTGGCGATCCCATACGTTCACTCAGCCACGGTATAGTCCCTCTTCTAGGGCAGGCTCGTGTCTTCCCTCCCCGCTAACCATCCTTATGCTAGGACCCCCCCATCTCTGGGCTGGTCCATAGATTGTCACCAGGTCTCCCCTCTGGGTAGCAGGTGAGCTCCGCAGCGTCCTCCCTATCGGGACTGAACGCTTTCCCAACGTACTGTCGTATCAAAACCTTTTTACTGGGTTATTGCGACTCCCCGAAAAATATAACCGTTTCTGAACAGGTAAGTGAGGGCCAGGGGACACGTTGGAAGACTGTGTCTCGGGGCGTTGTAGGTGCGCTTGCTCTACTGCGTGGCACACCCTTCCCCAGGGGCGCAGTAAGGTTCTTTCGTTGTGGCGTTTTCCATAGATTTCCCCATAGTGGAAGTTTCCACATAGCATTGGAGTTCCCCATCCGAAGGGGAACGCTACGGTTACTAAAGTAACCCTTCGTTCCCCGAGGGGGGGAACGGAAATGCTATGTTCCTTCGCCACAACGATTGTCCCTTAGCTGTTGAGCGTGAAAGTCTCTTCAGCTAGAAAAGGATGTCGAGCATGGCACTGGCTGCGTCTTTATAGCATGACTGATTGTCATTGACGCCAGCTGTGCACGCTGACGCTGCCAACTCATTGGCATTTCATTGGCCCGTTTTTATACTCTTTCAGATGATTGGATTCTGACGAAATCCCCATAGTGGAAGTTTCCACATAGCATTTCCGTTCCCCCCCTCGGGGAACGAAGGGTTACTTTAGTAACCGTAGCGTTTCCTCCCACAGTCAAAAAACATGCAACCTAAGTAAATTGAACATACCAACTTGATACTATAGCCAAGCTCTTAGCGAGTACACCTATCCTCAGCCATCCTATATCTGTCATTATCCAGAAATAAGTCAGGGGGAGTTCATCGATGTCACACCCTCGGTTCGTTCCTGCAGTCCCAGTCACCACAGCCAATCACCAGTCGAAAAACTGGACTTACCATTTTGAACTGTGTGTGAGATCACTCTCTGCTTCACCACTCACCTGCTTCATCCTAAATACGATAAGTAAATTTAACGTTATAGACAAGTTAATTGTACTTGATATACGATTAGTAGAATGTACTTCATTTTTACTCATAAAAATTATTACAAGGATTTTTTTCCAAGTAAACTGTAAGTCTTTGCTTATTTCTCCTCTGTTTGCACGTCTTGGTGTTGTTGGTTTAGTATTGAGGAAGGATTTGTCATGACCCTTTGGATTCATACCTAATTCTGATGTTTGGAGGGATAACATTTCTCATCTCTCCAGTTGTCTGTGGGTCAGGGTCGTGATGCAGCGATGAGGAGAAACTATGGCTAAATGTAGCAATGTTCTGACTTTTCCTGCAGCAGGACAATAGTTCAGCTGTTTAACAACTCTTACTGTTTACTGACTGCTTCTCCGCAAACTTTACTTTGCAAAAAAGTAGCAATGTGGACTTGTATTTTTCCACATAATACATATTTTGATTCATGTAATGCTACAGACTGCATTGATGTGTGTGATACATTTTGGGGAATTGATACATTTGCATGGTTAAACTCAAATTTATGCAGAATACTAGATTGAGCTTGATTTATTCCAATGTTTTGCCACTATTTACTTTAATTCAGTATTTATATATGTTGGGGAGAATACTTTGTAAATGTATTTAGAATACAGAATACCTGCTTTAAAATGTTTTTAAATTATGTTTAATAAATAATGTTTATTTATCAAAGTTTCAACAAATTCAATTTCTGTTTCTGTAATAAAGATAAAAAGTGCTTGAACATAGAGAGCATTACTGTCTGTAATATACAGTATATGTATATAATATGCATTTTGCTTACCCTTTGTGTCTTCACAGAAAAATATCAGGTATACAAGAAAAGAAAAACTTCAAAATAGTTTATGTAAAACCAAGGTAATGTAACACGTTCTATCTAACATTTTAATTTCTATTATGAAAACTTCTCACCTAAGAACAATATTGCAAATATTAGAAGAATGCACAATGTGTTTGCTTTTAAAAAAGTTTTGTTTTAAGTCAAACATATAAGCCAATTGCCACCTATCTACAGTACCTAACTACCTATGCTTTCCTAATCAACAGACAAGTAAAGGCGGTTGTAGCGCAGCAGTAGAGACATTTTGAAGTGCTTATCTGTCATTCTGACATGATGAGGAGTAAAAATGAGTCCTCCGCTAATTAGCCACAGCCTGTAGGCTACTTGCGACTTTCTATTATAAACATGCAAAGTATTGCGAACTGATGTTCATCACATTCCAAATGGAAAGCTTTTTATCCTTATTTGCGGGAAACCCATCACAACACTATATCAAGCAAACGTCTTTTTAGATACAATTAAGGCCGACACGAACTGTGAGAAATGACCTGACTAACATGATACTGGCACTGTCAAATGCACTAAAAAGCAAAAATAGACTAGACACAGTGTATAAAAAAACTTACTTTAAGGTGTTTCTTCAGATTCGATGTTGAATCTTTTGACGCAGCTAGCAGGTTGTTAGCTGGCAGGCAGAGATTGCACTGCACTGTCAGGTTTCGCTCACCCCTCTCATTCTTTAAAGAGAAAAAATGCTTGAACTTCCAAGACGTGAATGCATTTTTTCCTTTACTGCTGCCTGAAAGTTGCTTCGGTTGCAGCTCCAACCCCTCGAGCTCCTGGTCTGAATCCTCCATATATGTACACTCAAGTTAACCAGGGCTGCCAACTTTGGCTAAAGTGCCCATAAGTCCCGCCCACATTTGTGTCAGAAAAGCGAACGTAAATTTAAAAAGCATAAATGAAACCTCTGAAAGCGCAAACAAAACATCAAGCAGCGAATTCACGAACAATGATGGCAAAAAAAGCAGTTTAAATTAACCAAAAATCATGGTTGTTGTCCGGTTGTTCTGTGTTTGCGATCGTCCTTTTTGCTGCGTGAGAAAATGGAGGTGTGGCGTGAGAGCATGAGAAAAGGGTCAATTGCGTGAGTCTCACTGAGTTAACGCTGGTGATTGCAGTAGAGAGTGTAGCTTCTGTTTCTATGGTTTCGGCGGCAATTTAGTAATATTATTATGGGCCAGCCACGCATCGTCCAAAGTATTCCAATGGTATTAGGAAAGTAACTGTATTCTAAATACCCTGTTTAAAAATAGTAACTGTAACGGAATACAGTTACTCATGAATAGTATTCTAAATACGTACTGCCGGTACATGTATTCCTTTACTCCCCAACACTGTGTATATATATATATATATAGTCACTTTAAGAGGGTCACACACCAGAAGCACCACTCGGTGACGCGCAGCGCTATCCATTTCAGAATTCTAAACACAGGTTTCTATCAGTGTACACACACCGGCGCCGCAAGTTGGCGGCGCCCAGCCACGACTCAGGACACTGTTCATATTTCTGCTGTGCCAAAGAGCACCATCTGATTAGTTTAATTTTAAATACCATGCGAATGTCGCCGTCTGGTGTGCGATACTTTTAACTGTCATGTGCGCACTGTGTCGCGCCGCCGAGAGGCGCATCCGGTGTATGACGCCCTTTAGAACAGGGGTGTCCAAACTACGGCCCGCAGGCCATCTGCAGCCCGCAATCAGTTTTGTGGTGGCATGCGAGGCTTTTTATAAATATTAATAGAATCTGGCCCGCTATACAAAAATTTATGTAATTCAATAAATAACCACCGGGTGTCACCATGACATGCCTTTAATTAGGCAGCAGTTCCTGTTATGAAGTAAAATGAGTGCAGGAAATTTCAGTCACGTTGGGCAAAGAATATTTCTTCACAGAGGTCAGCGGGAAATGTGTCTGTTTAATTTGCCAGGAATCAGTTGCAGTAATAAAGGAATATAATATTAAAAGACATTATAAAACAAAACATCATGGTTTCAGCTCTTACACTGGTGCCGAACGAGATCAAAAAGTAAAACAATTAGCAGTTGCCCTCTCAGCACAACAACAGCAGTGTTTTCGTGCTAATAAAGTGCAAGAAAATTCTACGCTGGCTAGTTATGAGGTAGCTCAGCTAATCGCACAGCACAGGAAACCCTTCACTGAAGGAGAATTTATATAAGAGTGTCTGATTAGTGTTGCAACTGTAATTTGCCCAGAGAATTCAATTCAATTCAATTCACCTTTATTTGTATAGCGCTTATACAATGTAGATTGTGTCAAAGCAGCTTCACATAAAAGGTCATAGTAAATAGGAACAGTGTAGTTCAGTTTGTAGTGTTTAAGTTCAGTTCAGTCGAGCTTAGTTCAGTGTGGTTTAATAATCACTACTGAGAGTCTAAACACTGAAGAGCAAATCCAACGATGCGCAGCTCTACAGATCCCGAACCATGCAAGCCAGTGGCGACAGCGGAGAGGGAAAAAAAACTTCACTAAAGGCGGAAGTGAAGAAAAAAAACCTTGAGAGAAACCAGGCTCAGTTTGTGCACGACCATTTTAATTTCTCCGCTGGCCAAACGTTTTGTGCCATTTTAATTTCTCCGCTGGCCAAACGTCTTGTGCAGAGCTGCAGTCTCAGTGGCAGAGGCTGGAAGCTGGCCTCAGCGAAGACTCGTCTGTCTCTGGAGCGTCACAGGAATCAGTCTCATGCTCTCCATTCTTCCATGACCATCACAGTAGCTGCTCAGGATTCGGCCTGGTCCAGGATATGGAAACCTTGGGATCATCTCGTCGTTGGTCTTGGATCGAATCAGTGACTCTGCATAGTCTGAGGGCCTCGGGAGGAGTATCCCCAGGTGGAAATGGAGAATAAAGAAAATAATTAGCGTAGCTGATGTTCACAGTGTATATCAACAAGATGCATAACCTGTGTGGAAGCCCCCTAAGTGGTGCACTAAGTGTATGCTTTACTGAACAGATAGATCTTTAATCTAGTTTTGAATTGGGAGAGTGTGTCTGAGCCTTGGACGTTATCAGGAAGGCTATTCCAGAGTTTAGGAGCTATAAATGAGAAGGCTCGACCTCCTTTACTCGACTTTGCTATTCTAGGTACTACCAGAAGCCCCGAGTTTTGAGACCTTAAAGAGCAAGTTGGATTGTAGCGAGACAGAAGATTGGTTAGATAAACAGGAGCTAGATTATTTAAAGCTTTATATGTAAGAAGCAATATTTTAAATTCAATACGAAACTTAACAGGCAGCCAGTGTAAGGAGGATAAAATTGGGGTGATGTGATCAAATTTTCTAGACCTGGTAAGAACTCTGGCAGCTGCATTTTGTACTAATTGAAGTTTGTTAATAGAGGATGCTGGGCAGCCAGCAAACAGTGCATTACAGTAGTCCAGCCTAGAAGTCATAAAAGCATGGACTAGCTTTTCTGCATCTGAGATGGATAGCATACTTCGTAGCTTAGCGATATTTCTCAGATGAAAGAAAGCAGTTTTTGTGACATGGGACATATGATTTTTAAAAGTTAAATTGCTGTCTAATATGACACCCAGATCTTTTATAGTAGAGCTAACGCTAACTTTGTATCCCTCTAATTGTAGGTCGAGTTGTGAGATCTGCTGTGTACAGGATTTAGGCCCAATAAGTAATAATTCTGTTTTGTCTGAGTTTAAGAGAAGATAATTGTTGGTCATCCAGTCTTTAACATCTTTAATACACTCAGTTAGCTTGGACAGATTAGACGTCTCGTCAGGTTTAGTTGAAATATATAATTGAGTATGATCTGCATAGCAGTGAAAGCTGATCCCATGTCTTCTAATAATGTCTCCCAGGGGTAGCATGTATATTGTAAACAGCAAAGGGCCTAAAACTGATCCTTGAGGCACCCCGAATTTTACTGGGCTGATTTGTGAAGGCTGTCCATTAATATTCACAAACTGGTAACGGTCAGATAAGTATGACTTAAACCATTGTAGGGCCTGTCCCTGGACACCTGTAGACTTTAAGCGATTAATAAGGATACCATGGTCAATGGTGTCAAATGCCGCACTAAGATCGAGTAGAACTAATAGCGAGATGCACCCTTGGTCAGCAGCTAAGAGTAAATTGTTGGTTATTTTCACTAATGCAGTTTCTGTACTGTGATGAGCTCTGAAACCTGACTGAAACACTTCAAAAACATTGTTGGTCTGCAGAAAGGAGCATAATTGAGCAGAAACAACTTTTTCTAGTATTTTAGATATAGATGGAAGGTTTGAAATAGGCCTATAATTAGCTAAGTTGCTGGGGTCCAGTTGTGGTTTCTTAATAATAGGTTTAATAACAGCTAACTTGTAAGGATTTGGAACATGGCCTAAAGATAAAGAAGAGTTGATAATGTTAAGAAGAGGTTCTCCTATAACAGGTAGCAATTCTTTCAGTAACTTTGTTGGAATTGGGTCCAATATACACGTAGCTGATTTAGAGCTATTTATAATTTTGTCTAGCTCTTCCTGTTCTATGATTTTAAAGCACTGTAGGTTATTTAGATTCAGTGGCGTGTTTACTGGATCTGAAGTATAAGGCGGTGCAGAAAGTTTAATATCTCCTATTTTCTGTCTAAAGCCTTCTATTTTATCACTGAAAAAATTCATGAAGTCATCACTACTAATTTGCGGTGGAACATTTTGTTCCAAAGATGACCGATTATTTGTTAATTTAGCAATGGTGTTAAATAAGAATCTAGGATTGTTATGATTATTTTCTATCAGTTTGCGGAGGTGCTCAGCCCTGGCAGATTTAAAGCCCTCCTATAGCTGGACATACTGTCTTTGTATGCAATTCTAAAGACTTCTAAATTAGTTTTTTTCCATTTACGTTCCAGGGCACGGGTTGCTGTTTTGAGAGTGCGGGTATGACTATTATACCATGGTGTAGTTTTATTCTCTCTAGCCTTTTTTAGTTTGATCGGTGCCACAGTAATTAAAGTGCTAGTAAAGATGGCATCTATACTGCTGGTTATTACATCAAGGTCATTTGCGTTTGCGGGTGCATTTCGAAGTAGAGAAAGATCAGGTAAGTTATTTATAAATTCATCTTTAGTGGATGGAACAATAGTTCTACTAGGGCGATATATCGGAGCGGATCTGCTAATTTCAGGTAAACACAGCTTATATAGTAAGAGGTAGTGGTCTGTAATATCATCACTTTGTGGTATAATGTCTACATCAATGACCTTAATTCCATAAGACAGAATTAGATCTAGTGTATGCTTTAGGCGATGGGTTGGACCAATAACATTTTGCTTTATTCCTAGTGAGAACAGCAAGTCCATAAACGCGAGCCCTAATGTGTCGTTAGCGTCATCTATGTGGATGTTAAAGTCTCCTACAATTAGTATTTTATCAGTTTTAACTAGTAAGTCAGAGATAAAATCAGAAAACTCTTTTAGAAAAATTGACATAGGGTCCTGGGGGTCTATATATGGTGATTAGAGCGAGAGATAACATAGGTTTTTGCATAGTGTTTGGAAGGACAACATTAAGCGCTAGTACTTCAAAGGAGCTAAACATAAGTCCATTTCTCTGATTAACATTAAGAATATCACTAAAGATTGACGCGACTCCACCACCACGACCAGTTTGACGAGCCTCATGCTTATATAAGAATCCTGGAGGAGTTGCCTCATTTAAACTAATATAGTCATTTTGTTTCAGCCAGGTTTCAGTGAGACAGAGTGCATTAAGATTGTTATCTGTTATTATTTCATTTATGATAAGTGCTTTAGGTGCTAGTGACCTGATGTTTAGGAGACCAAGCTTCATGAAATTTGTATTTTCACTTTTTAGTGTTTTTTCTGGTTTAATTCTTAATAGATTATTTCTGGAGCACACAGTACGTTTGTTTCTTGATCTAATAATACGAGGAACAGACACAGTCTCTATGGGGTAAGCTAGGTATGCATTACTGTTATTTATGTGGGACGAATAGGAGTCTGTGTGGCTAAATTGTGAATTTTGTGAATTTTTACTTACTAGTCAGATAGAGCGAAGTATTCTGGTGATGTTGTCCGACAGGAGTTCAGCTCCAGCTCGACTGGGGTGCAGCCCGTCAGCGCGGAAAAGCCTAGGACGCTCCCAGAAAAGATTCCAGTTATTGGCAAAGAGCAATTTCTGTTCTTCACACCATGTTAATAGCCATTCATTCAGAGCAAAAAGTCTACTGAACCTTTCATTTCCTCGGCGGTAGGTAGGAAGCGGTCCAGAAACGATGATCTGCGTGGCGGGCGAGGTGCGTCGAACCGTCTCGATCAGGCTCCTGAAGTCCTTCTTCAGGATCTCCGTCTGCCGGAGCCCGGTGTCGTTCGTCCCCACGTGGAGGACAACGGCACCGAGGCTCTCGGCAGCGCTCAGGATAGTAGGTATCTGTGCAGAAATATTCTTAACTCGGGCACCAGGGAAGCAGAAAGTGCGTACTTTGTTACCTTTGGAGGAAGTGGAGCGGACGTGGCGCACGATTGAGTCGCCAATGATGGCAACATCGCGACCTGTCTCGCGGAGAGGGGCGAAGCGGTTCTCCGTGGGGATCTCGAACACCGGAGGAGGAGACGTTCTGCCCCGGGACCTGGTAAGCACCTTACGCGGCTGCACCCAGGGGCCGTGGTAGCCGGGAGTCGGCGTGAACGATGCCTGGGTGAACCGCGTCCTCGGTGCGCTGGGCCTGGACAGAGAAGCACACGGGGTTGAGGAAACAGGGAGATTGTCGTTGTATCGAACACTTACCTCAGACGAGCGAGTACGGGTTAAGAGCAGAGCTCTGATGCCCTCTCGCTTCGTCTCCAGCAAGCGAATCTGGGACTCCACCGCTTCCAGCTCCAGCTCCAGCGCCTCCATCGATGCCTCTCCTGCACTCAAGGACAGACACGCAAGCGACATTGTACAAGGTGAAGAGCAAAGCCAGAAAGTGAGAAAATAAGTGAGTGAAAGAGGTTGGTAGCTTTAGCTGACCAGCGGTGCTAGCAGGCTAAAGCTACAAACACCAAGCGGATGCTCGAGAGACAGAACGTTTAAAAGTAGATTTGTTTGTATGAGTGTGTTAGGGGATTGTTCACCCCAAGTAGGAGAGATAAATATTTAGTGAATGAGGAGGTATTTTATGATAAAAATGTAAATTGCGAATCTAAACTCCAAACAAACGCAGCGAACTCCAAACAAACGCAGCGAAGAAGAACGTTAAAAAACGTAAGTCATTCTAGAAACACAGTTGGACAACGAATTAAAATAATTCCATAATAATATACACACATATACACACACACACATATATATATACACGTGTCTGTGTGATGTATGTAAAATTTGGCCCGGGACAATTTTTTTTTTTGCATCTGGCCCTTGGCCCAAAAAGTTTGGACACCCCTGTCTTGGAATTATAAGGACATTTTTGTCAAAATTGAGTTATTCACATATTCTTATTAAATGACAACCTATTTACATCATGTGATTTTTTTCAATAAGTTGTTTACATTTTAAGACTTTTATTTAAAAAACAAAAAAGTATCCAGAAACTTAACCTGGATGATGGAGGCTTTCAGCGGTGGCTTCTGACTGAGCTGAGCCCAGTTTGATGAACTGTTGTCAGCGTCGGCTGGAGGATTTCCCCTGGGACACCAACAACAGCCTATACGTCACAATCACGCCCCCACAAGAGCAAGCTCCTGATTGGTTAACACGGCACGAATGTCTGCTGAAGTTCAGATTTTTGAACTTAACTGCGTGAACTTAACCGGTTAACCGCGTCAAACGCGCAAAATGCTCAATTCACGCCATGCCATTCACAACGGGCAATTCGCATCATTCGCACGCATCGCGCCGCAGGATGTCTATTCGCGCGCTTGCATTGACTTAACATGTAAATCACTCGCACACTTCCGCGTCTGGTGTGAATGCAGCATTAGAATTCCAAGCTGACTATTTATATATATATATATATATATATATATATATATATATATATATATATATATATATATATATATATATATATATATATATTATAGGTGGGCATAGATAAAAAAAAAATATTCTAGATTAATCTAGATTAATCTCGGAATCTAGATTAAAGTGGCTCATTTAAATTCTGCCATAGGGATTAAGAATATGTGTACTACCCAAATAATAACTCTTTGAGAACGGGTTTCTCAAGCCAGGTGGCTCATTAGACCAGGGGCTCATCTCCTGTTTCCAAAATACATCACAAACTGCTTGAGAAACTGCTCTACTATGATAATTGGTGATGAAAATAAATGATGTTCAATAAGATGTACTTGTGTTTACTAATTATCTGTTTATTCAGGTAAACATGAATGTTTAACTGTTGGCTTACATAAGCTCAAAACAGTGATTTTTGATCAACTTAATCCGACTAAAGTCATTCCTGAGCTAAACAGAAATGCAATAAAGACATGTAGAGTATGCATATATTAGTGGCATTATTGAAGTAAATGCTGTTATCAAACTATTACCATCATGTAGGACTTATCGCCATCTTTTCTGACAAGACAAAGGCTGTCAGTAAAGGACCGCACACACACACACACACACACACACAAACACATCGCGAAATGCAGAAGTTTTTTTTCTTTCCATTTGGCGTGCGTTATTAAATTCCATAACACTCTCACCAGTCCTTACTTCTTATTTGCGTCTAATACCCCAGTTTGTCACGGGGGCATGAATGAAATGTTCATGAGTTCAAGTGAAACTACTGAACTGCAGTTAAAGGGCACCTATGGTGAAAAATCTACTTTTCAAGCTGTTTGGACAGAAACGTGTGTAAGTATAGTGTATAAACTGTCATATTGGGGTGAAATAAACACAACCAGTCCTTTTTTTTCAAATTTAACAGCATAAAAATGGTGGACCAATTGGAGCGGTTTTCAGATCGACCGCAACTTTACGTAGGAGTGCGGTCCCCCTGCCCACCAATATTGATTGACATCTGCGCGCATTAACATGTCCGGTAGTCAAGTGTATAATCATATCATCGAGAGAGGACGAGCGCAAAGCAGCCGGGAATAAAAGGTGTGTTCAGTTCGCTAGGATCATCAATCATCATCAAATGTGATCAAGAGTGAGTTTTACAAGTTTAAAATGTTTTAAAACAAAGCACGTGTTTAATGAATTACAGCGATTCACTTCAGATGCACTTAATCAGTACAGCCGCGTGTCAGAACAATTATAAAGGAAGACGCTTCAATCGCAGTTTGTGGACGTTAAATCAGGTTTATTTTGGACATTAATAGAAGAGATATCCATACAGCAGTGTATATTACCAGTATCATGTCACATATGCGTGCAAAATCAGTGCAAAGCTTAACGCTCTCTCTCTCTCTCTCTCTCTCTCTCTCTCTCTCTCTGTGTGTGTCTGCGTGTCTGAGCTATGTGTGTGTATGTGTCTGCGCTATGCCTATGCGCTAGGTGCTGTGTAAAATATATGCTGGATAAGTTGGCAGTTCATTCCGCTGTGGAGACCCCAGATTAATAAAGGGGCTAAGTCAAAAAGAAAATGAATGAATTAATGCTGTAAAAGATCCCTTATGAAACTTAAAATAGTCACATCAATCTTTCGCCTTCTGTGCATATAACCCATTTGTAACAACACTGTCTGCATCAGCTTTGCATGACTAAAATAGTTTTAAAACATAGCATTACCTGCCTAAAAAAAAATCAGCCATGGTGTCGTTCTTCCTCTAGCGTGCAAAAGTTGCAAATTTTGATTCAGGTTTTTAAAAAGTTTTGATTCAGCATTTGTTTTTATCTTATCTCTCTAGTCTCGTGTGCACATGATCGCGCAATTGGATCTGCATGAACAGGGGTGCGCATTTTTACAAATCTAAATTTGCTGACAGACAGTTTGGGCTATTTATCAGAATTATGGGAATTGTCGGCCTGACAAATTTTAATCTAACAAACATTTTTTAATCTAATACCTTACCCAGAATATACAAATACATATAAATACATTTAGATAATTTACTTTAATCATTACTATTGGAATGTGAAGAGACTTTCAACCAGCACAACAAAAAAATGTTTCTGAAGACAATCACCTACTGCACCTTTAACCCAAAAATTAACAGTCTGTCAGATGAAGAAGAGCCGGAGTCCGAGATTCAATTAAAAAGAAAGTTTGCTGAAGATACTTTGCAGTTTTATTAGTGGATACCAGCTTCAACACTCGCAAAAAGTTAGTAGGCCGCTCTACTTACAATCTTAAAACAACAACAATTATACTCTCATATAACGTCATTAACTGTGCGATACATATTGGTGTTTTAACCTGATTGGTTAAAACAGTTAGACTAAGAAAAATTCCACGTTTGTGCATGTGTGTATACAAATCTGAACAATATCTCAGTATCTTTTGCATAAAAAGTCCATAAAATAACCGGAAAAGTACTGGCAGTTTATTATCAGTTTTCTAAGCGTAATAACAATAAGAACCCAAGCAATATATTACTTCAACCTATTAAAAAAAATCAATAAAATGACTTCCAAAAAATTTTCAAAAGCATAAAAACACATTAAATACAGTCAGGTGTCACAAAATCCATATAGTATTATCAGCAGGTCATGCTTTTCCATAGGTCTTGTTGTCCTCCTACAGCTGCAATATAGTTGACTTGCAGAGAGTTTTCCTCAACACTGTTATAACATCCATTCAAACCACCTGGTGTCTCAATTTAAAACACATACACACAATACATAACACCTATACTGTACATGCATTCCCAATAACTCACACTGCCAACTGTGAAACTCAAGATGTGTAATGCGACCCCAGATGAAGCTATCCTTCTGCAACATGCATTATTTACTCCATTTTCTCTATTATTCATGGCTATCTTGTGTCTGTTTATATATATATATATATATATATATATATATATATATATATATATATATATATATAAATATATATGGTATACACTTCTACAGAGCACTGTCTAATGTTTACAATGGAAAAGAGTGGAGTAAAACCTTGTTAATTTTTACTCTGTCTCCTCCAGCTGCTCTAAATACCACAATTCCTATTATCACAGCATCACGTGCCATCAAATCACATTTTGTACATAATTGGATGAATAACAATTAAAACAATGATCTTTTATTTGTGCAATTATGAACCACCTGTTTCCAATTTAAAACCTAAGCCCCATAACAACAGGTCTGGAAAAAAACCTCTCTCGGTGCTACAAAAATAATCACACTTATACGCCAGTTCTGGCATTTAAAATTATTAACTGAACTTGACGTAATTAATTTGTTAATAGAGCCCTTTCATTAAGATGCAAATGATTTGTCAAAGTTCTGCTCATACAACAAAAGTGAAGCACAGTCAATGCCTGTGGAGTATAGATTTGGATCTGCACCAACATTTTTGGCTCTGGTTGGGACTCAGGCTACTAAATCGATTCTTTAGGATACGAATAAACAGCCTCCGGTGACTGATGAAATGAAATCGTCAAATGAAGCTGTCACTAGATTCAGCCTCCTGAAGTCAATAATTTGTGATTAGTCTCAAACTTTTTAAATTAATATTGTTTTCCTTTTGTGTTTTTTTTTTCCCCCAATGCATTCAGCGTTGGGTGATTTACTTAAAAAACTATGAAATGCTAATTACATCATTAAAATTATTTAAATAGCTTTTCTAATTACTTTGTATGAAAAGTTATTTTATTATGTATTATGAAAACTAAGTATAACTCTTACTTATAAGTATCATAATTAACTTTAATTAATAACTCAATACTTAAAATCCCTATGCATTACAACACATAAACAAAAGAAATTAAACTCTTATTTTTTAAATTAAACTCTTTATTTTTTATTTTTTTTAGATTTTAGACACACTGCCTGAAAATTAACCAATATATGTATTAAACCACAAAATGTTAAACGTAATGATAAAATTGATTAAATGATAATGATAAAATGATAATGATAAAATACATACCATAATGTCATTAATTATCTAATGAATTTATTGTTTATTAATTGTGTGCTATTTTTATATGTTTGTTTGTATGGCTAAGCTTTTTCCTATACACTAATAATGCTGGGTTTCACTCAATCAATTTGTGTTGGGATAACATGAAGGAATTAAGTTACCTTATTACCTTTTACAAATTTAAGTAGATTAATCATGAAACAGTTAAGTTGTCAAAAAAAAAAAAAAAAAAAAAAAAACTTGTTTCAGCTCATTTTAAATAAGTAGCTTGAACAAACAACAAACATTTTTTGAGAGTAAGAAATAGGAGAAGGGCAATAGGAAGGGAAAATTAAAATTATAAAATAATACAATTTGAAATTGAGGAAATCTGAATTTGAAAATGCAGTGAATTGCATCTCTTCAAAAGCATTTTGACACTGACATCTGTTGTTATGTACATCATTACCAAGAGCTATGCTAATTATTTTCTTTGCTCATGTATTTCTACCTGAGGACACCCATCCTGAGGCCTCTAGAGATTGTGCAGCACCACTTGATCAGATCCAAGACCTGTGAAGAGAACCATCGAGAACACATACACTTATTACATTTCATTAAACATGCGCACAGACATTTCTGTTTTTGGAAGGACACTATATACTATATAACTGCAGGTTAGCTGTGTTTATATATGATGTCCGCTCTACACACAACTCTTTTACTTAATAAAAATAAAATAAAAATAAACTACTATTAAATTTTTTTTTTTAAAAAGTCTGTAAAATATCCGAAGATGTACTGGCAGTTTAATACAAGGCTTTTATACTGTAATACACAACACCAATCCAGACAATATAAACTTTAAACTAATAAAAATGCGAAAAAAAAAAAACCTCAGGTAAATGTTAAGTTTAACAGTTGTTAGAAAAAAGATCCAGGTCCCATAATGTAATTCAAAAACATAAATTAACGGGGGGAAATATAATAGTAATAATTTAATAATTATAACAATAATAATAATAATAATAAATTGTCCGTACTGTATGTATGTGAATGAGTGTGTATGGATGTTTCCCAGTGATGGGTTGCAGCTGGAAGGGCATCCACTGTGTAAAACATTCCGTTCATTCCGCTGTGGTGACCCCAGATTATTAAAGGGCGTAAGCCGAAAATAAATGAATGACTGAATGGGCCTGTTAAAAGTTGACTCATTCATGCAGTGCCATTTCCTACTCATTCCTACGCAAAACAGTGGAGCATGCAGATCCTGGTAGATGTGTTCTGTCATGTAACGCATGCACTAAGTAAGTTGAATGTGTAACAGTGGAGTGGGGCCAAATAAAATCATCTGTACAAACAAGGGGTTATTACATGGCAACTGTAACAGTTTCATTCATGTAGTGCCATTCCTACCCAAAATAGAGGTGCATGCAGATCCTAGCACAGCAGCTCTTCCATCTATTGCATGCACCAATTAAGTTTAATGTGTAACATAATGAGACCAAATCATGTCATCTGCATTCACATAGGTTCATTAAAGGATAGCTATAACCATTTCATCCATGCAATGCCATTTCTTTTTTTATTATTATCATTATTTTTACCATACTGTATATTGCCATGAACCATTTCTCTCTTAATTTATTCTCAAGCATGTACAATATTCTTCCTACAGAAGACTATCTTCAGCATATACATTCACTGGCCACTTTATTAGGTACACCTTACCGGGTTGGAACCTCTTTTGCCTTCAGAACTGCCTTTATCCTTTGTGGCAGAGATTCAACAAGGTACTGGAAATATTTCTCTGAGATTCATGCATTTGCTGCAGATTTTTTTGGCTGCACATCCATCCCAAAGGTGCTCTATTGGATATCCCCCACACCATTACACCACCACCAGCCTGAACCATTGATACAAGGCAGGATGAATCCATCCTTTCATGTTGTTGATGCCAAATTCTGACCCTACCATCTGAATATCGCAGCAGAAATTGAGACTCATCAGACCAGGCAACATTTTTCCAGTCTTCTTTTGTCCAATTTTGCTGAGCCTATAAAAATTGTAGCCTCGGTTTCCTGTTCTTAGCTGACAGGAGTGGCACCCGGTGTGGTCTTCTGCTGCTGTAGCCCATCTGCCTCAATGTTTGATGTGTTGTGTGTTCAGAGATGCTCTTCTGAATACCCCAGTTGTAAAAAGTGGTTATTTGAGTTACTGTTACCTTTCTACCAGCTGGAACTAGTCTGACCATTCTCCTCTTACCTTTGACCATTCTCTGTAAACGCTAAAGATGGTTGTATGTGAAAATCCCAGTAGATCAGCAGTTTCTGAAATACTCAGACCAGCCCTCTGACATCAACAACCATGCCATGTTCAAAATCACTTAAATCCCCTTTCTTCCCATTCTGATGCTCGGTTTGAACTGCAGAATTAACGTTTGCGTTAACGAGCAGTTGGACAGGTGTACCTAATAAAGTGGCCAGTGAGTATATAATACAGTTTTATTTGTATAAGAGCAAATTACAATTCCCCGTTTCTCCGTGCTGCTTTATACAGAACTATTAAACATATTTACGGTACTTAAGTCAAGTACAGACGAGTTAAAAAGAGTGACCAGGAATTTTTTTACAAATCTGCTTTTGGGCTAGATGTTTTTTACTTTTAGTAACAGTATACCATGATGCAAACTACAGGTGCGGTCAAAATACTTGATCTTCACCATTGTGAGGAGGAAGAAGAAGAGGATGATGAAGTGCTGGAGGTGACAGATTCGCTCCACTAAATGCATCTCTAACAGATTAGAATGTATGTGTGAAAGTGTGTGTATGAGTGCACTTGTGTGTGTCTCTGTGTGTAGGGGGTGTTTAGGAAGTCCTGTCAGGGCACATCAGGTAATATGAGCCGCTTTCTCTGTGCATGGAAATCAATCACCATTGTCACCAAAGAGCCACCTGCACTTCCTGCATCTGCAAGACGCCCTGACGGTGAGCATTATTCCTCCAAACCCCAGAGCTCCGGAAACACTGGATAACGCAGTGCATGACCGAAACCAAGAAGCCAGCAAAACAACAGAAGAATGGAAAAATGGATGAAGGGGAGGAAGGTGTGATTATGAAAGCTATTTATTAGAGGTACGAGCTGTTTTTCCGGGCAGTGATTCAGTGGCATCTCTGACCAGCTCGAGGTCATTGCATACAGTCGTGATGTACTGATATGTTAATGATTCACTGTGCTCACTGCTCACGGTACATCATTAGCTCAATCATCTTGTCTCTGTTTTACCCCCACACTATTTCAAAAATCATCACAATCATCAGCCGTTCAGACAAAAGAATTGCTTGTGTGCATGAATTTGTGTTGTTCTGGGAAGCTTTCATTTGTCAGTTCATTTGCAATGGTTTTCAGCCACTGAGAGAGATAAGATTTTACACTCGAGCTGTCAATTAAATGCTAATTTAGTGTGATTAATTGTGGAAAATAACAATAATAAATTAGCTTTTGAAGATCCGAGCATAAATGGGATGGATTTCGGTTAAGAATATATATATGTATTAATAATAAATGAGAAATTAGTATTTCATTGCATTGACCCCAACTTTTGTTTTTGCAAAGACACACATTGTCTCTACAAAATACCTGGAACAACACTAATGCTATGCCTGAAACCATGCCTTCTTTCTATTCATATACATTTTTGCATATACAACATTAAAACAGTCACAACACCAAGATGAGCTCATTTCTTCTCTATACTTAAACTATGTTCTATCATGAAACTCTACTGTATAGAAGACTGGTAGCCAATGAGCTTGCTTCTCAGCATTTTAAATGCCTCGATGCTGTTTTACACTAGCATGTTTTCAGAGACCTACTTCCACCCCAGCTCCACCTGTGTTTAGTTCTGTTACAGGGGTTAGATATACACTCACCAGCCACATTATTAGGTACACCTGTCCAACTGCTCATTAACGCAAATTTTTGACAGCAGATCATCTTGACCATGTCTACATGCCTAAATGCATTGAGTAGCTGCAATGTGATTGGCTGATTAGAAATTTGCGTTAACAGGCAGTTGAAAAGGTGTACCTAATAAAGTGGCTAGTGAGTGTATATTATGTTTGCAGCAGCAGTTTGTTATGTAAATTCTCAGACAGCATGCCTGTGAATATACTGGCAGTAGCAAGTCTCAGTTCTTGCTCTGCCATAATAATCAAAGCAGCAGCAGCAGCAGCAGGGTAGCAGATTTATGCCGCCAAGACCAAACACATCAACATTACCACATACATTTTTATTATCATAGTAAAACTCTCTGAGAGTTGTCATGACAAAACTGAATATTGTGATCCATGCTGTAAGCATTTGTGTTCCCTATGAGTTTACTGATCATTATTGTGTTATTGTTCTGCCAAAATAGAGGTAAATGGTGGTAAATGATAACCTAAAGTCAACTGCAGAGCCTCAAGAATCAAACACTGGTTTACGATACAACACACCACCCCTAAAAAGGCAGAGGTCAAGTGCTGATAGGCTATCACTTATGCCAATCAGCTAGATGATAACCACAAATACCAGGAAGGGAATTTATGCACCCCACCATGGTGAAATAAGTGGATAGTAACCTTGCATACCAATATGCACATCCTCATTTTGCACAGTTAGTAGACATTTTAGTTATGGCGTCAACATAATTTGTTGATTATTTAACACCATTTCTACAAAATATTTATCAAAAAATCCAATTCCTAAACTTATAACTAACTGTAAGTTATTTCTAAAATCAGAAAGAAAGGCATCACTTTATTTTGATGGTCCATTTGAGTATTAGTAGACTGTCTGTTTGATATCTGGTGATACTGCTTCTTCAACAACCATTTAACTGACTATAAGAAACTTTGCAAGTACATGTCAATTTACACTAACCCTAACCCCAACCTAACAGTCTACTTATAATCTAATGAGAATTAGTTGGCATGTAAATGCAATGTAACTTAAATTCAACAAACGGACCATCAAAATAAAGTGTGACTGAAAGAAAAGATATAGATGTAGAAACACCTATTGTTATCTTGATATAATCATTCTACCTGCAAGGAAAAGTGATTGAATAGGTTATAGATAGTGATTTTGTGACTCTCTATGATACCACAAGATCATGCTTAGTATATGGATTCAGGTGCAGTATATCTGTTTAACCACTGTGAAGGCAATTACTAATTGACATGATTTAATAAATTTTCTGAACTTGCATGGCTGGAGGTTGGTTTGTATTTATTTGGTTTGGGGGGGGGGGATAACATTTTTTTTCTGTTCCTGGAAATAAACAGCTTACACTGAAAATGAAATGTCTTCTGAGTTGCTTTCACGCAGCAAATTGCTGTTTAATGTCTCTAAACGAGCTAGAAAAATACTTCATGTTCAAAAACAGCTGGACAGAGCACAGCAGAAGGAAACAGAATGCATGTATTTTTCTTTTTTTTTCTTTTTTTTTTTTAAACAGTACAATTTATTAATTAAACAATAAACTTACCAGTGTGTTAAAATTGAGTATAAAACCCAAAGACTCTGGATGTTGAAAAATGTTATACAAATATACACTCACCGGCCACTTTATTAGGTACACCTGTCCAACTGCTCGTTAACGCAAATTACTAATCAGCCAATTACATGACAGGAACCCAATGCATTTAAGCATGTAGACATGGTCAAGACAATCTGCTGCAGTTCAAACTGAGCATCAGAATGGGGAAAAAAGGTGATTACGTGAATTTGAACGTGGCATGGTCGTTGGTGCCAGACAGGCTGGTTTGAGTATTTCAGAAACTGCTGATTTTCACGCACAACCCTCCCTAGGATTTACAGAGAATAGTCGAAAAAAGAGTTAATATCCCCTTAATAGCAGTTCTGTGGGCGCAAATGTCTTGTTAGCACAAACCATCTCAGAATGGTTTCTTGAACATGACAATGAGTTCACTGTACTCAAATGGCCTCCACAGTCACCCAACTCAATCCAATAGGGCACTTTTGGTATGTGGTGGAATGGGAAATTCACATCGTGGATGTGCAGCTGACAAATCTGCAGCAACTGTGCGATGCTATCATGTCAATATGGACCAAAATCTCTAAGGAATATGTCCAGTACCTTGTTGAATCTTTGCCATGAAGGATTAAGGCAGTTCTGAGAGCGAAAGGGGGTCCAACCCGGTACTAAGGTGTACCTTATAAAGTGGGCGGTGAGTGTATATACACACAACCTTTTTATTTTGTTTTTTAGATTACCATTACTGAGGATGCGATATGCACTAACTGGATTAATCGCTCAGCAGATCATCTAATTAACTCAACTGAGAGGCTCTAATTTAAAGCCATTTTATCCATTAATCTCTGTTGTCCTGCCTCAGGTACAAAAGCCAGTTCTGCATGTTTACCACACGCAGTTAAAGCTTTAACCAATAACAACAGATATGATGGAATTCACAGATTTAACAGGCAAACAAAACTGTGCTGATGGAGGGATTCAGCAGGTAATGGTGGGTGGTGTGTGTACGTGTTTGCTGAATGGGAGGAAGGGAAATGGCACCAAACTCATTCTTCAATTTAATTCAGCCACCAGTTGACTGACAGGCCTCCCGTTTGAAGTATGTCCTTGAGAGGGACGTGCGCGTAATATATAATACACGTGTGCGCACGCCCACATGCACACCCTGAGACATCCGCTGATCAATAAGATTTCTTCTTTGCAAGAAACAGGCGGAAATTGCATGCTAGGAGTTTCCCGTCTCATAGCACCACGGATTAATATTAGAGCCATCTGACAGGAGAGGAAATAAAAAAAAGTTGGCTTGTTAGTGGAGAACCTGTCTCATTCCTCCATGCCAGTCAAAGAGCCCACAGGATGTGCTATGAAAACCTGCCATTCCTCCACGCGCTGTGTGTGTGTGTGTGTGTGTTGTTCAGTAGGCTATTAGGAGTCAAGATGTTATCTTCTGAGGTAAAATATCAGTGCTTTTCTCTGCCTAATAAATCGTGTGAGGATACGCGACTGTTTATGTGGGACTTTAATCAGGCTCTTTGTAGGACATGTCAGCCTGCGTGGCTTTTGATATGAGGTGTAATTGGTACAGGAGTCTGAAGGCTGTAAATGAAGTGTGTGATCTCGATGGAGAGCTGCTATCTGAAAAGGAAGGAGCAGATGGAGCGGGTGTTTTATTCTGCACTATAAAGCTATCAAAAAATTACAGATGACATTATTTTGTGATTCTACCTTTAAGCTTTAGATGCAGTCACATTAGCAAAAAGAGTTCCATATTAATTGTAATTGGCTCCTCTTCACACCGCTCCAGGCAGGACTAGAACCAGACTGACAAGGATGCTAAAGATGGTGAGGCCAGGGGAGCGAGGTTTGCTTTCTAGCGTGCCTCCATTACACTCACTCCATAAACCTCATTACCGTTTGGGTCACAGCACCAATGTGACCCCTCCAGTTCTACTTACTCCATTCCAAGCAGGATTGAGCTGCCTTCTCTGACATGGGAGGCAGATGCTCTAACAAGGAAGATAAAGACCACAGGCTTTAGTGTCAGTTAATAGCATGACACCTGATGATTAAGGTTTAACCTTGCTAGCTGGATTACATTACACTTACCCACCTAAACCCCCACATCTGGGTCACGGCACCAATGTTATATCTCCAGCTCTATTAGCACCATTCTAGTCAGAGTTTGAACTGTATACTCAGACTCTGGAGCCGTGTACATTAACAAGGACGCTATAGACTACAGTCTGTAGTCTCTGTAAGGTTTCTTGAACAAGAACTGGCCTCTGCTACACTCTTATCGCCAAACCATAACAAGAACTACAGATTTTGTCATATTTAAATTGCCAAGCCACAGTAAATATGACAACCCCTTTATTCTACAACCTTTCACCAGGGAAACGGGCCTCACCTGAATTGCAGGATTGATAGCTGGTCAGAAAAAGTATTGAGAGGGGGTGAGAGTATCCAAAACTTAAGCAATGCTAAAATTGTATGCAAATATCCAGTTATTTTCATCTTATTGAATCATACTGTTAACATACAGTATTAATACAGCATTTAATTTTTTAGTCTAAAGCCATTATCATATAGATATCTCCACACAACCAGTCTACTCACAATGAAAGTCTCCAAACTACAAATACATTTAACATACAAAACCAACTTAAATGTATCCATTATTTGTAAACAATATTTACATACCTTCTATTCCCCCAAGCTCAGTCTGCCTTTTAAATGCTCAAGGCTGACATCATTATCTTCCTGCTCCACATTTACATAAAGTTGAGCATTTCTGAACGCTGTCAGCTTATTTCAGTGCTTTATGCGGTCTGCTCTCAATCCCACAGTTCACCTGAGAGCATGAAGCTAGGCTTCTAAAGGAATGAAAGAAAAACACATGCTCTCCTCCACTCAATTCACAGCAGTTTAAATGCTGTGCATGGGTTCATTAATGTTTATGTGTTTTTCGCAGGTGAATTTCTGCCATTTCATTTTACATTTTAAATTATGAGTAAGGGCAAAAAATAAATGCATAAATGAAAAATATAGATGCAAATTTAGGTTATATAACAAATAAAGCCAATTCACCATATACAGTATACTTTCAAATTTTTTTGGTTCTCTTGATTTTTCCTCTTTTTTTAAATAAATTTATATATATATATATATATATATATATATATATATATATATATATATATATATATATATATATATATATATATATATATATCCAAGCACACACAGTTAGGTCCATAAATATTTGGACATCGGCACAATTTTGGCTTTATTCTTCAATGCAGAAGTGCGCTCGTTTTTGACATTGTTTTAGAACTTCCGACGTAGCTGCCTATGGGAGAAATGTCTAGGAATAATGAATGGCAGAAAACGGCCAAACTACTTGCTCTACACGCAAGTGTTTTCATGATTATACACACAAAGTAGAATAATGTAATAAGAAAACATCAGTTTGCAACATCAAGCAGCAAAACAAGCTGTTTTTAACGTCTAAAAATGAATGGAAAGGAATTAGACCGGAAGTCTCAAGCCAAAAAGATTCCAATGGCTGCGCCAGCTCGTACGCGGAGAATAAAGTGAATACACCAAGACAATGGATTTGAAATTTAACGAATACGATGTGCGTTTTGTATTTACATCCAAATCAGGTGAATGCTGTAGGAATTACAACAGTTTGGATATGATTCAATTCAATTTTCAATTCACCTTTATTTGTATAGCGCTTATACAATGTAGATTGTGTCAAAGCAGCTTCACATAAAAGGTCATAGTAAATAGGAACAGTGTAGTTCAGTTTGTAGTGTTTAAGTTCAGTTCAGTTTAGCTCAGTTCAGTGTGGTTTAATAATCACTACTGAGAGTCCAAATACTGAAGAGCAAATCCAACGATGCGCAGCTCTACAGATCCTGAACCATGCAAGCCAGTTTTGACAGCGGAGAGGGAAAAAAAACTTCACTAAAGGCGGAAGTGAAGAAAAAAAAACCTTGAGAGAAACCAGGCTCAGTTGGGCACGACCATTTTAATTTCTCCGCTGGCCAAACGTCTTGTGCAGAGCTGCAGTCTCAGTGGAGGAGGCTGGAAGCTGGCCTCAGCGAAGACTCGTCTGTCTCTGGAGCGTCACAGGAAACAGTCTCATGTTCTCCACTTTTCCATGACCATCGCAGTAGTTGTTCAGGATTCGGCCAGGTCCAGGATATGGAAACCTTGGGATCATCTCGTCGTTGGTCTTGGGTCGAATCAGTGACTCTGCATAGTCTGAGGGCCTCAGGAAGAGTATCCCCAGGTGGAAATGGAGAATAAAGAAAATAATTAGCGTAGCTGATGTTCACAGTGTATATCAGCAAGATGCATAACCTGTGTGGAAGCCCCCTAAGTGGTGCACTAAGTGTATGCTTTACTGAACAGATAGGTCTTTAATCTAGTTTTGAATTGGGAGAGTGTGTCTGAGCCTCGGACGTTATCAGGAAGGCTATTCCAGAGTTTAGGAGCTATAAATGAGAAGGCTCGACCTCCTTTACTCGACTTTGCTATTCTAGGTACTACCAGAAGCCCTGAGTTTTGAGATCTTAAAGAGCGAGTTGGATTGTAGCGAGACAGAAGATTGGTTAGATAAACAGGAGCTAGATTATTTAAAGCTTTATATGTAAGAAGCAATATTTTAAATTCAATACGAAACTTAACAGGCAGCCAGTGTAAGGAGGATAAAATTGGGGTGATGTGATCAAATTTTCTAGACCTGGTTAGAACTCTGGCAGCTGCATTTTGTACTAATTGAAGTTTGTTAATAGAGGATGCTGGGCAGCCAGCAAACAGAGCATTACAGTAGTCCAGCCTAGAAGTCATAAAAGCATGGACTAGCTTTTCTGCATCTGAGATGGACAGCATACTTCTTAACTTAGCTATTTTTCTCAGATGAAAGAAAGCAGTTTTTGTGACATGGGAAATATGATTTTTAAAAGTTAAATTGCTGTCTAATATGACACCCAGATCTTTTATAGTAGAACTAACGCTAACTTTGTATCCCTCTAATTGTAGGTCGAGTTGTGAGATCTGCTGTGTACAGGATTTAGGCCCAATAAGTAATAATTCTGTTTTGTCTGAGTTTAAGAGAAGATAATTGTTGGTCATCCAGTCTTTAACATCTTTAATACACTCAGTTAGCTTGGACAGATTAGACGTCTCGTCAGGTTTAGTTGAAATATAAAATTGAGTATCATCTGCATAGCAGTGAAAGCTGATCCCATGACTTCTAATAATGTCTCCCAGGGGTAGCATGTATATTGTAAACAGTAAAGGGCCTAAAACTGATCCTTGAGGCACCCCGTATTTTACTGGGCTGATTTGTGAAGGCTGTCCATTTATATTTACAAACTGGTAACGGTCAGATAAGTATGACTTAAACCATTGTAGGGCATGTCCCTGGACACCTGTAGACTTTAAGCGATTAATAAGGATACCATGGTCAATGGTGTCAAATGCCGCACTAAGATCGAGTAGAACTAATAGCGAGATGCACCCTTGGTCAGCAGCTAAGAGTAAATCGTTGGTTATTTTCACTAATGCAGTTTCTGTACTGTGATGAGCTCTGAAACCTGACTGAAACACTTCAAAAACATTGTTGGTCTGCAGAAAGGAGCATAATTGAGCAGAAACAACTTTTTCTAGTATTTTAGATATAGATGGAAGGTTTGAAATAGGCCTATAATTAGCTAAGTTGCTGGGTTCCAGTTGTGGTTTCTTAATAATAGGTTTAATAACAGCTAACTTGTAGGGATTTGGAACATGGCCTAAAGATAAAGAAGAGTTGATAATGTTAAGAAGAGGTTTTCCTATAACAGGTAGCAATTCTTTCAGTAACTTTGTTGGAATTGGGTCCAATATACACGTAGCTGATTTAGAGCTATTTATAATTTTGTCTAGCTCTTCCTGTTCTATGATTTTAAAGCACTGTAGGTTATTTAGATTCAGAGGCGTGTTTACTGGATCTGAAGTATAAGGCGGTGCAGAAAGTTTAATATCTCCTATTTTCTGTCTAAAGCCTTCTATTTTATCACTGAAAAAATTCATGAAGTCATCACTACTAATTTGCAGTGGAACGTTTTGTTCCAAAGATGACCGATTATTTGTTAATTTAGCGATGGTGTTAAATAAGAATCTAGGATTGTTATGATTATTTTCTATCAGTTGGCGGAGGTGCTCAGCCCTGGCAGATTTTAAAGCCCTCCTATAGCTGGACATACTGTCTTTGTATGCAATTCTAAAGACTTCTAAATTAGTTTTTTTCCATTTACGTTCCAGGGCACGGGTTGCTGTTTTGAGAGCGCGGGTTTGACTATTATACCACGGTGTAGTTTTATTCTCTCTAGCCTTTTTTAGTTTGATGGGTGCCACAGTATTTAAAGTGCTAGTAAAGATGGCATCCATACTGCTGGTTACTACATCAAGGTCATTTGCGTTTGCGGGTGCATTTCGAAGTAGAGAAAGATCAGGTAAGTTATTTATAAATTCATCTTTAGTGGATGGAACAATAGTTCTACTAGGGCGATATATCGGAGCGGATCTGCTAATTTCAGGCAAACACAGCTTATATAGTAAGAGGTAGTGGTCTGTAATATCATCACTTTGTGGTATAATGTCTACATCAGTGACCTCAATTGCATAAGACAGAATTAGATCTAGTGTATGCTTTAGGCGATGAGTTGGACCAATAACATTTTGCTTTATTCCTAGTGAGACCAGCAAGTCCGTAAACGCGAGCCCTAATGTGTCGTTAGCGTCATCTATGTGGATGTTAAAGTCTCCTACAATTAGTATTTTATCAGTTTTAACTAGTAAGTCAGAGATAAAATCAGAAAACTCTTTTAGAAAATTGACATAGGGTCCTGGAGGTCTATATATGGTGATTAGAGCGAGAGATAACATAGGTTTTTGCATAGTGTTTGGAAGGACAACATTAAGCGCTAGTACTTCAAAGGAGCTAAACATAAGTCCGTTTCTCTGATTAACATTAAGAATATCACTAAAGATTGACGCGACTCCACCACCACGACCAGTTTGACGAGCCTCATGTTTATATAAGAATCCTGGAGGAGTTGCCTCATTTAAACTAATATAGTCATTTTGTTTCAGCCAGGTTTCAGTGAGACAGAGTGCAATAAGATTGTTATCTGTTATTATTTCATTTATGATAAGTGCTTTATGTGCTAGTTACCTGATGTTTAGGAGACCAAGCTTCATGAAATTTGTATTTTCACTTTTTAGTGTTTTTTCTGGTTTAATTCTTAATAGATTATTTCTGGAGCATACAGTACGTTTGTTTCTTGATCTAATAATACGAGGAACAGACACAGTCTCTATGGGGTTAGCTAGGTATGTATTACTGTTATTTATGTGGGACGAATAGGAGTCTGTGTGGCTAAATTGTGAATTTTGTGAATTTTTACTTACTAGTCAGATAGAGCGAAGTATTCTGGTGATGTTGTCCGACAGGAGTTCAGCTCCAGCTCGACTGGGGTGCAGCCCATCAGCGCGGAAAAGCCTAGGACGCTCCCAGAAAAGATTCCAGTTATTGGCAAAGAGCAATTTCTGTTCTTCACACCATGTTAATAGCCATTCATTCAGAGCAAAAAGTCTACTGAACCTTTCATTTCCTCGGCGGTAGGTAGGAAGCGGTCCAGAAACGATGATCTGCGTGGCGGGCGAAGTGCATCGAACCGTCTCAATCAGGCTCCTGAAGTCCTTCTTCAGGATCTCCGTCTGCCGGAGCCCGGTGTCGTTCGTCCCCACGTGGAGGACGGCGGCACCGAGGCTCTCGGCAGCGCTCAGGATAGTAGGTATCTGTGCAGAAATATTCTTAACTCGGGCACCAGGGAAGCAGAAAGTGCGTACTTTGTTACCTTTGGAGGAAGTGGAGCGGACGTGGTGCACGATTGAGTCGCCAATGATGGCAACATCGCGACCTGTCTCGCGGAGAGGGGCGAAGCGGTTCTCCGTGGGGATCTCGAACACCGGAGGAGGAGACGTTCTGCCCCAGGACCTGGCAAGCACCTTAGTCTGCGTGAACGACGCCTGGGTGCACCGCGTCCTCGGTGCGCTGGGCCTGGACAGAGAAACACGCGGGGTTGAAGAAACTGGGAGATTGTCGTTGTATCGGACACTTACCTCAGACGAGCGAGGTCATTTACAACCTGAAATCTGGAATGCATACATCACCAGACGCTAGGTTTCATTCCTGGTGGTCCTCTGCCAGGCCTCTAGAGCAACTGTCTTCAGTTCCTGCTTGTTTTGGGGGCATTTTCCCTTCAGTTTTATCATCAGCAAGTAAAATGCATACTCAATCAGATTCAGATCAGGCAATTGACTTGGCGATAGCATAACATTCCACTTCTTTCCTTTAGAAAACTCTTTGGTTGCTTTTGCAGTATGCTTTGGGTCATTCTCCATCTACAGTACACTGTGAAGCACCATTCAATGAGTTCTGAAGTATTTGGCTTAGTATGATCAGCTAATATTGCCTGAAACACTGCAGAATTCATCCGGCTGCTTTTGTCAGCTGTCACATCGTCAATAAATACAAAAGAACCAGTTACATTGACAGCCATACATGCCCATGCCATGACACTACCACCACCATGGTTCACTGCTTAGGATCATGAGCACTTCCTTTCTTTCCCTATACTCCTCTTCCCATCACTCTGGTACAAGTTGATCTTGATCTCATGTATTCACTCTGGTGAAGTCTTCTCTTGATTGTTGACTCCGACACACATACACCTACCTCCTGTAGAGTGTTCTTTATCTGGCCAACTGTTGTGAAGGGTGTCTTCTTCACCAGGGAAAAAATTCTTCGGTCGTCCACCATAGTTGTTTCTGTAGTCTTCCGGGTCTTTTGGTGTTGCTGAGCTCACTTGTGCGTTCCGTCTTCCTAAGAATCCTCCAAACAGTTGTTTTGGCCATGCATAATGTTTTTGCTATCTCTCTGATGGGTTTGTTTTGTTTTTTTCAGCCCAATGATGGCTTGCTTGACTGATAGTGACAGCTCTTTGAATCTCATCTTAAGAGTTGACAGTAACAGATTCCAAATGCAAATAGCAAGGACCCTTAACAAGTGGGAGGCACATATGCAAACTGTTCCTACAGCGTTACCTGATATGAATGTAAATACCTTTAAATTAATGCAGACACTCTGCAATTAAAGGACATCTTGTTTATTTCATTTCAAATTGAATGTGTTGGTGTATAGAGCCAAAAATGTTAGAATTGTGTCGATGTCCAAATATTTATGGACCTAACTGTATATATTTATCAGAAGTATCAGAGATGTGTGGTCAGGGTGAGGCAGTGCATTAATGATAAAATAAATATTTGTCAACTGATCTGTGCTATAAATGCAATTTCTGTATAATTCAAATGATTTCAATACTTTTTTATAATCAAAATCGCTGTATTTTGCATATTTCCCGTTCAATTACATAGGAAGCGAAGTGTGGCAGCACCAAGCTGTGCCTCACGTCAGATTGCGCAATCCCTTGTAAACTGGCTTTAGCACATACATTTTGCTCACTCAATGTATGCTGTTAATGTAATGCTTTATTAAAAGGTTTTTATTCATTATCGAAATTTTTTTATTATATGTTCTCACTTTTCATATGACAGGTAATGTATTTCACGTATGTATATTACCTATTTAGTGTTAGGATCTGACAGACAGCCTCACTGAAAAGGCATGAGGTGAGGCAGGCAGTAGCTCTGCTGCAATTAAGAGAGCATGCGTGAGCTCACAGTTATTCTTGTTCAGTGGAAGCTCTTCTTCTACAGCAGGGGTGTCAAACTCAATTCCTGGAGGGCCACATCCCTGCACAGTTTAGTTCCAACCTTGCTTCAACACACTTAAGCTATGGTCACACAAGAGTTTGAGCTTGCAAAATTCTGTCATACGGTGCTGCGAAAAAGGGTGGGATTAAACAAGATGATTAGACATTTAAAAAAGCGAGCGATTGCTCCATGTTTTAAATTTCGGTCCAGAGAGGTCATGTTTTGGTCCTTGATTGGTCTCACACAGTCAAGTGATGCGATTTCGCGGATCAGAGTTCACCAAGTTTGAACTTTGCACCGCAGCGACCTGCGAAACATGACGCATGACATTGCGTTTCCGGTCTGACGGATTTGCGTGCGTATGAATGGAAGTCTATGGGGAGAAAAGTCCAGTGTGACCACAGCTTTACCTGTAGGTTTCAAACAAGCCTGAAGGACTTAATTAGTTTGATCAGGTGTGTTTAATTAGGGTTTGACACCTGTGTTCTACATATTAAAGTTCAAGGATTTCATTATTTTATTTTTCTCTGACTGACTGCAAAAGTCGCGAATGTATCTCATCTCAAAAATTTCTAAAATTGGACTTTCAATCAAAACTAAATAAATAAATAATGGACTAAAAAAAAATAAATAATGGACGACTAAAGCCGGAGCTAAAGTGCTTGCTTCAAAAGACAGGACAGAAGATAACTTGATCATTTCAAAGTAATCCAAGTGATTTCAAGTAAAAGGTATCAAGTAAAGGTAAAACCAATGTGCTAATCCTGTGTATGTGCGTGTGTTTGTGAGTGTGAGAGCACATCCGCTGTGATGCTGCGTTGCTTGTTATTGGCTGTCTGTCGTGTCCATGTTGGTTTTTTTGAAAGGGATATTGAATTGCTATAACTTTTACATTCTTCTTTGGCCCAATATGTACCTGCCATGCATATAGAAACAATGCTGATATGATATATGAAACATAATCGGCGGTTGGCAAATACATTGGGTGCAAATATTTGTAAATATGACCCTGAAAGAGTTGTGCCTCACCAGCCACAAACCTCACCACACGTCAAAGATATATATACTGCACTGCTTTGCTAGATAATCAACCTTTTCCTTGAATTCTCTTGTTAAATTTTCCAGTGTTCAATTGTGCAGAGAAATTTATGTAGTCAAAATGTGCCTCGTGTGCACTGAGCAGTACATTCAGTACAGTACAGCACAGTATGATTTGTTACAGTTCTCCCTTATCCCTTGTGTTTCCAATGCCAACAGTACCCTTACCTCAGTAGGTATGGTGTATGCCAGAACAGTGGTCCTCAACCACCAGGCCGTGGACCAGTACCAGTCTGTGGATCAATTGGTGGTGGCTGCACAAGAAATCATTAATTATTTCCATTTTATTCATTATCTGATCTTTTATTTTGAAAAAATTATTGCTTTCTCTCAGTTACATCTCGGTCACTTGAAACAGCCATCTTTGGAAAGTTTCTTTGTAAAGGACAAAGGCCCAGTGAAGGACCCGTGAACTACCAAGGAATATATCCGCACCCCATTTGTCAACAAATCAGGTGAATCCACCATGTCTGTGCAATAAGATCAACTACTGGAGACCTCAAATGACGGCAGCCTTTTAGGGGCCTGTTCGCATATCCCGTCTTTTCTAGAGTTTGTGCAAGTTAGTTATTTCCAATGGAGGTGCGCAGCTTGCGCTCGTGCCTTCCAGACACGCACAGTTGAATGAATGCCAGAAGCGCACTGTGAGTCACGTGTCAAGAACTGACAGATCAGCTTTAGCTTATATGGAATATACACATTTCGGTAGACTGATTATCCCAGACATCATTTGTGGCTGTTCATCAAGACGACAACAAGGTTACGGTTCACTTTTTGGTACCTTTTGACAGTGGAAATGGCCATAAAGCATACCAAACCGTACAGCACAGTACCATACAGTGGAAACAGGCCGAAACTGTCAGTGAAAATGAGCCAATAGGGACTGCTTTTAACAACTGTACTTCTGACAACAGGGTAATTTACATTCTTGTCTGCAAACTTCAGCCAAAATTTCATCAATGTGGCTGTATCTATAAGTTCTGTTCACATCTACCCTTTTATATGCTGGATTTAAACTTCAGTCATTTCAAATTATAAAAGTGTTAACAATTTTTTTTCATATGAGCCAATTGGTACAATTGCCTTTGAAAAGCTAGGGCTGGACAATAATTCAATATCAATAAATATCGCGATAGATTTTTTTTTTTATAACGGTGATAGGTTTTTAAATCCTGCTCAGCAGTTCGCTCCGTCCATAGATATATGCATTAGATGTCGCCTGCCCTGTTGTTGTCTATTGGAAGGAATGCATCAATAGACCGCCATTTTAGTACAGGGTAGCGCTCCTTTGAAATGAATGCAGGACCAAGCTGCAGTGGAGGACTGTGGCCATCCAAAGCCAGAGATATACACATATACACATTTATCTATGATCGGGAGTTTTCCCGGAGGTCAGTATGCAATTTTTTTTTATATTACGAAAATTATAATTTTACATCACTTTTCTACATTGATGGATAAGTGATCGCACAGGCATTCCTGACAAAAAGCTTGTGTTTGTGTGTATGGAAATATGCTATCCTCCCTTCCTGTTAAATTTAATCTAATTCGTGTCCTGAAACACACCCCCTCTCCCACTTTCACTTCTCATACTGATAGAGGCAGCGATTTGTTTGTGAATGAATCTCCATTATGAACGACTCCTTCACTAAGCTGACAATAATACAAGTTTCTGGCACTGCAGCATCTCGTTGTCATATTTCATTTACTTTGTTTGCTTATTTTATTCAACAAAACTAGCATAAGCCGAGTATTTAGTGCGAGTTGGGGCTACTTTGCCTAATGGTGAATGGAGTAAGAGACTGTATTATCATCAATAACATTACCTGTTTAGCACAAAAGTTCAACATACAAAAACGTAAAAAAAAAAAAAAATCTTACCTATGAAATGTTCTGCGTTTGTGCTTTGTTTCCTTTGTTAGCTCATTACTACACCCGTAGACAGCGCTAAAGTCCAGCATCTTCACGTAGTAACACTGTCTTGACTAGTGTGGTTGAATGACATTTGTCCTGTACAAATGTGGCACCACTATTGACGCATGCTCAGGGTCCCTATGTGATATCAAGTGTATATATCTATGCGCTCCATCGCAGAAAGTTTTAGCTGCAAAATGAAAGCCCTGAATACAGATGTGAATAAACAAGCTTCCACAAGTAAGAATGCAGACAAATTAGTTGACAAGAGAGGAAAGACTAATACAGTGGTGTGGAGGTGGTTCGGCTTTTTAAGTACCGATAAACTTATAGTTTCGGTGCTCAGCAAAATGTGCAGGAGAGTGGTGTCGACTAGCAGCGGGAACACATCAAATCAGTTCCGCCCGATAGAACACACTGAGAGTCAGAAGATGAGGCATCCTAAAATTTTAAGCCAACCTGTTGCCTCACCAAACCAGCGGTGTTAGAAGAGAAGGCAATGAAGCAAACAGATGGCTAAGAGGCGCCGTATAGGATTTTTATAGGATCAAACTTTGATTATCAACACGTGCATATACACCTATAAATTACTCGCATATAAACCTGTACTATGTTCAAAACATTTATGAAACGCATATACATATAAACTTGATGCATGCATACACCCACATACATTTAAACTCGATCCTTGCATTTACTCCCACATTAACACACGCACATACATAACTCGATCCTTGCACATACTCCCACATTAACACACGCACATACATAGAAACTTGATTTTTTATTGAAACATACATTTTTTTGTACATTCTTATTTTAAAAAAAGTTATAAGAGCCTGGAGGTATTATAGACTTTGCAAATTAAGTTTGCAGACATTTGTAGGTACAACATCTATTGTGTGCTTTCTTGGCAGTTTTTTCTTGTCTTTTTAATATTGTCCATATCGATATTGGAATTATATTGTATCGACTGAAATTAAGAAATGTATCGTGATGTACATTTTTGCCATATCGTCCAGCCCTATTAAAAGCTATGCCTTGTACTACATTTTTAGTGGAGAAATGGTTTTTCCCATCTGAGCCTGGTTCTCTCTAGGTTTTTTCTTCACCTTCGCCAATTGGTGAAATTTTTTTTTCTCGCCGCTGTCACCACTGGCTTGCATGGATTGGGATTGGTAGAGCTGCGCATCATGATTATTAAACCACACTGAACTGAGCTAAAGTGAACTACACTGTTTCAATTTACTATGATATTTTATGTGAAGCTGCTTTGACACAATCTACATTGTAAAAGCGCTATACAAATAATGGTGAATTGAATTGAATTGAATTTTTATATGTAACCAACTTCCCAGACAAAATGCCTGTCATTTCAAGAAGAATCCACAAATAGATTCATCGCATTGGTTTCAAAGGGGCTTCAGATACAATAAGAACAATGTTAACCTTTATTGCTCATTATTACACTAACAAGAACACACTTTTCATCCTGTTTTTCTGTCAGACACATTCCCGATGTACAGGTGTGTGTGAATCTTGTGTTTGTGGTGTCAACTCAGTGACTTCGCATCTCACTTCTTGCTAGCAGATGTGGAATCTTAATTAGAGTCAGGGGAGTTTTCCTGGACCAGGTGTGTGGCTCTTTGTACATGAAAGAATGAGGAAAACAAAAGGAAAAGATACAGACACATAACAAGACTGTGTGTGTGAGTGGGTTTGGGTGTGAAACGGGGTGACAGGTGTATTAGTTAAAGCCCTGCTGGGGGCTGATCTCCAGGTGAACACAGACTGAAGCATGGTGCTTATGTTAAGTCACAGCCCTGGGCTCTTCCTCTGTAAATAGGCTCATATTTCACACTCCCATAGTCTGTTTGTCCATGGGTACTACTACTGTAAATGCCTTACTATGACAGATATTAATCTCAAATGCTCATAATGGCTGTTGGAAACACTAAGGGCAATCAGAGCTCGAATGTGTCGCAAAAACCAATGGGGGTTTCGGAAAAAAACCCCAGAAAAATAGAAATACTCCAAAAGTGACTGGCCATGTATTTGATTCATTCATTCATTCATCCATTCTCCTTTGGTTAAGTCTCCATTTCAGAGGTCACCACAGCGGAATAAATTGGCAACTATTCCAGCATATTTTAAGCAGCGGATGCCCTTCCAGCCATAACCCAGTACTGGGAAACACCCATACACACTCATTCACACGGCCAATTTTTTTTTACACAATTCACCTATAGTGCATGTCTTTGGACTGTGGGGGAAACCGGAGCACCTGGAGGAAACCCATGCCAACACAGCGAGAATATGCAAACTCCACACAGAAATTTCAACTGGTCCAGCCGGGACTCAAACCAGCGACCTTCTTGTGAGGTGACAGTGCTAACCACTGAGCCACTGTGCCGCCATCTATTTGATTCACCAAATAAATTTATTTATATTTCCTTTCTGTGGAAAAAAAGTGAATTTATAAACTGAAAGTTATCAAAAAACTGTACACTTGTGAAAATATGATTAAAACAAAACATGTCTTGATTTTGCAGCTTTTTTAAAAAAGGTTGTTAATTTTACAATAGGTTCACATCCATCCAAGGTCAGCTTTGAGTTTCTAAAAATACACATTGCAGCATCATCTATTTTCTCACAGTGTCTGAAATGGTCTATTGTTTGTACCTTAATACTTTGATGCACAACATGGTTCTAAAACATATATATATATATATATATATATATATATATATATATATATATATATATATATATATATATATATATATATATATAGTTGAAGTCAGAATTATTAGCCCCCCTTTGATTTTTTTTTTTTTCTTTTTTTAAATATGTATATATGTATATACATATATATATATGTTTAACAGGGCAAAGAAATTTTCACAGTATGTCTGATAATATTTTTTCTTCTGGAGAAAGTCTTATTTGTTTTATTACAGTTAGAATAAAAGCAGTTTTTAAATTTTAGTGAACCAATTAAAGGTCAAAATTATTAGCCCCTTTAAGCTATATATTTTTTCGATAGTCTACAGAACAAACCATCATTATACAATAACTTGTATATTTTATTGTATTATTACTACAATGACAACTTGTCTAATTACCCTACCCTGCCTAGTTAACCTAATTAACCTAGTTAAGCCTTTAAATGTCACTTTAAGCTGTATAGAAGTGTCTTGAAAAATATCTAATAAAATATTATTTACTGTCATCATGGCAAAGATAAAATAAACCAGTTATTAGAAATGAGTTATTAAAACTATTATGTTGAGATATGTGTTGACAAAATCTTCTCTCTGCTAAACAGAAATTGGGGATAAAATTAAACAGCGGGGCTAATAATTCTGACTTCAACTGTATATATATATAAATAAAAGTGAGGGGGACGTATCTCCCTCGTCCCCACCGGTTGCTACGCCCCTGTATATATATATATATATATATATATATATATATATATATATATATATATATATATATATATATATATATATATATATATATATATATATATAATTTTCTATATATATTTTCTATATGTTTTATCAATGAAACAAGAAAAAAAATCAATTTCATCTGTGAACAAGGGTTCTTACATTATATTGGTTATTTTGACCCATATGTCTAAAACAAGTAAAAATGAAACAATGATTTTTGACCCTGGACCTCAAAAACGTTGCACAGTAATATTGTTTTGTCGATAGATAGACAAAAATAAACTGCATAAGTAAACATTTTTTATTTTATTTTTATGCCAAAAATCATTAGAATATTAAGTAAACATAATGTTTCCTGAGATATTTTGAAAATTTTCTACTGTTAAAAAAACTTCATTTTTAAATAATAATATGCACTTCCAAGAGCTTAAGTTGCACATCAGATTTTTATAATATAATCAGATTTATTTTAAACCTTCAGATGACAGATTTTCAAGTAGTTGTATCTAAATTTCAATAAACTGACCCTTTGTGGCCCAGGGTCACATTTGTGAGAATAAAAAATAAGGTATTTTTTGATACACGGAATATTCAATTATGAAATACATTCATTCATTCATTTTCTTTTCGGCTTAGTCCCTTTATTAATCTGGGGTCGCCACAACGGAATGAACCGTCAACCCATCCAGCATATGTTTTACGCAGCGGATGCCCTTCCAGCCGCAACCCATCACTGGGAAACCCATACACACTCATTCGCACACACACATACTCTATGGACAATTTAGCCTACCTAATTCACCTGTACCGCATGTCTTTGGACTGTGGGGGAAACCGGAGCACCCGGAGGAATTATGAAATACATTTATTTTATAAATTAACCAAAAACAAACCAATTAAAAACATAACTATTATTAAACCAACATAGTAAATGACTATGGAATTAGACCCATTTTATGGATTACATCACATTTGTACGTCACAGGATTAATTAATTTTCAATTATTTTACAGAACTTTATTCTCAATAACTGAATTCTGGTTAATATGGTTCTACAAACAAATCTGTGAGTTGTCATGTTTATTGGAAAGCAATTAACTGGTGCTGGCAAGACAGCATGACACCATACACTGTAAATAAGATGAGGAAAACTGCCAAGGGAGCAAAGTGACCTAAAAGTTTTATTAATAAATAAACAAAATGTGTATCATTTTGTATACCCCCCAATTATTATTATTATTTTTTTCTAATATTTGTACAGGCTTACAAGTAATCACCATTCAAATCAGTGTTGAGCTTTCAACAACACCAAATTCACTAGATTTTTATTTTCATGTTTTATTTATTTAATGAATTATTTTTTTATTTTATATATGTCAAAATCAAACTGAATTACAAAATACTTGTACAGCCAATTTATTTTATTTCACATTTTTTACTTTTTAAATTTAACTTTTTTTCAAACAAAAAAGACTAAAATGAATGAATCAATGCTTTAATCTTCTGACAATGCAGTCTATCAACAGCCTTGTTTTTTCTCACTAGAGTTCTCTATTGCTTACATTTTCTTGTAGCATTCCACATTATAACACATTTCATTGCAGCATCTGCTTAATGAATAAATGTAAATGCAATCAAATATCCATTAACTAGTATTAGATCAGCTGGGTATTAGGCATATTGCAAGAAATGTAGCTTTATTTTTCTCAAGACTGCATAATGTTTTTGCCTTTTAAGTCACAGTGAGACTTTTTTATTTTTAACCGGGGGCTGGAGCAAAATGATAAGGGGCTAAGTGGATATATAAATCTAATAATAAAAACAATAATTAAAATCCTCGATACACACACACAAACACACCTCGCAGAAAAAAAGAAAAAGAAACAACAACAACAAAAATATCTAGCATGCCATAGTTATTTTATTCACAGGCTTTGTACCTTTAGGATAGCATAAATGAGCACCCCTTAGAGATTTCGCTTTTAAATTAATATTTCATATAGGATTTTTTACAATATTTGTAAACATACACTAGATTAGTCAGTGCCAAAGACAAGACTAGAGATAATTTAACAAAATTACTAAAGATCACAGTCCAAAAAAATTATATGTATTAAAAACTTGATTCATTCATTCATTTTCTTTCTGGCTTAGTCCCTTTATTAATCTGGGGTCACCACAGCAGAATGAACCGCCAACTTATCCAGCATATGTTTTACACAGCGGATGCCCTTCCAGCTGCTACCGATCACTGGGAAACATCCATACACACTCATTCACACACAATTAGCCTACCCAATTCACCTATACCACATGTCTTTGGACTTGTGGGTGAAACAAGAGCACCCGGAGGAAACCCACACGAACACATGGAGAACATGCAAACTCCACACAGAATTGCCAACTGTCCCAGCTGAGGCCACTGTATATATATATATATATATATATATATTTTTTTTTTTTTCTTTTCTTTTTTTTTTCAATATTAATCATGGCTTGAGAAAGCCAACATACTGTTATACTACATAAACTTCTTCTACTACTTCTTCTTCTGAGACTAATTTCTATATGCATCTACTCCTAGACCACCAAACTGATCTAACTCGGGTTGCTATATTTTCGGAAATTTTGGAAAAGTCCCATTGACTTAACATTGGACCAAACTTTAAGACCTCATAACTTTGCCCCAGGCTGTCATACAGACTTAATGTTGGGCTCATTTTACTCAGACTACCAATCTGCCAATCACTGATGATCTTTCAACTTACTAGTAATGCCCAAGCAACCACTCACGACACCCTAGCAACTGTCCTATAGACTTCCATTATAAAAACTGACATTGACTTTACATTGGAAGTACTAAAGACATAAAAAATTATACTAACAATATAGATATCCATACTGGAAACATACTAACGGCATACCAAATCTGTACTGGTAACATACTAGCAAATATGCTAATTCATATTAAAGGGCAGCTAGTTTACCCCTTTTTTAAAATTTAATATTAACATTATTGTTCTTCTGAACGTGCCAGTTTAGGTTCAGCTCAAAACACAATTTAGATTTTTTATTATAATGTGTTTAAAAGTGTTATTTTGGGGGCGTGTACACAGGTCGCTGTTTTAGGGATGTGTTGCTTCACATGAAAATTTGTTTTGACTTCCCGCCCAATGTAACAGGGGGGCGGAGCCAAGAGCTTCCCTGCTCTGTGTTTAGCAGCAGACAGGCAGACAGAGAGAAGCAACATGAGTGAGAGGACCAGCATTCAGCCCTAAATGTATGACTCGGACACAGACCAAGCAGAGAGTACAAAATCATTTGTGTCTTTGTATAGTTTTACAGCCAACTGTGTGCTAGTTCAAAGTTCTGAACGTGTACACTGAGACTAATAACCACGCACACTGAATTAACTTTGACTGAGGCATCGGATGCCACTCAGAGTCGCGACACGGAACACTCAGACACTCACCTTTGAATGTTATTTAAAATGAAACTATTCAGATGGCGCTCTGTGGCGCGGCAGAAATATGAAGTGTCCCGAATCTGGGCTGAGCGCAGCAGACAGCCGCCGACTTGAAGCACCGTTGTGTGTACCCTGATAGAAACCTATGTTTAGAATTCTAAAATGCGAGGCGCTGCATGGCGCGACACTGAGAGTCGCCAAGCGGCACTTCTGGTGTGCAACCTGCAGGCAAGTTTGTTATTTTATTTCCAATGGAGGGACTCGCACGTGAGGCAACCCTCCAGCGTGTCCTGGGTCTTCCCCGAGGCCTCCTCCCGGGGAACAAGCCTGGAACACCTCCCTAGGTAGGCGTCCTGGAGGCATCCTAAACAGATACCCGAGCCACCTCAGCTGACTTCTCTCGATGTGGAGGAGCAGCAGCTCTACTCCAAACTCCTCAAGGGTGCCAGAGCTCCTCACCCTATCTATAAGAGTGCGCCTTGCCACCCTGCGAAGAAAACTCATTTTGGCCACTTATATTCGAGATCTTGTCTTTTCAGTCATGACCCAAAGCTCCTGACCATAGGTGAGAGTAGGAACGTAGATTGACCGATAAACCAAGAGCTTTGCCTTTTGGCTCAGCTCCTTCTTTACCACAACGGACCGGTACATAGACCGCATTACAGCTGCCACTGCACCAATCTGCCTGTCAATCTCACGTTCCATCATTCCGTTACTCGTGAACAAAAACCCAAGATACTTGAACTCCTCCACATGGGGTAACCTTTTTTCCGGTGGAGCACCATGGCCTTGGTGCTGATTGTGGAACGGTTGTGGTGGTCGTAGTTTAGGACCATGACAACCTGATCATCAGGCACAGAAACTGACTAACTGTTTCGAACTTCGTGACAACTACTTCAGTTATTTAAACTTTAAAATTACTTCAAACTTTCCGACTACGCTTTCTCAAGCCACCATAAAGTTTGTCTACGAACTTGTCTACAAACTACGAAATAATTTCCTTCTTATCCTATATACAGTGACCAAACTCTTGGGGTGTACTAATTTATGCTGTGCGCTTAAGTATATTTAAGGAACAAATGTGGACCTGTTAGGTACAAAGATGTACCTACTAATAAGAGACCACCCCAAAAACAGATTTTGTAGTTGTCAAGTCTTCCCATACTGGTTTATTGAATACAAATATTGAGTTCACTGAACTTAAATGGCCTCCACAATCACCAGATCTCAACTCAATAGAGCACCTTTGAGAAGTGCTAGAATGGGAGATTTGCTCAATGAAAAGCTGATAAATATGCAGCAGTTTATCGCACTGAATATCTGCATAACACTCAGAATCAGTACTCCACAGTGAGTTACTATTGGTGGTCTGATCCAGTAGTTCAGCCCTCATGGAGCCATCAATAATGTTTAGAGTTGTACTTTGGATGAAGAAAGAGCCCCAGGACCACCAGTCAATAGCAGGACTGTAACAGCACTCTGTGGTCAGTTAGTCTCACCTGGGCACGTCTGTCATGCATCAATACTGATTTCACACAGAGCCCAAGGAACATACAGCAGAAATCACAGCTGACAGAATCTAAAATAGAATAAAATATTACTGCGCATCAGAAAGAATTGGTACTTGCCACAAATATAGAAAGCAAAATTGGGTCTGTGAAAGACTCATAACTACTGGAAAAATCACAGTTGGTCATACAAAATATTAATAATTGACATAATATTTCATTCCCTTGCTTTTAGAACACTGTGGTCACAATGTAGACAGTCTTTATTGCTATTTCCCATAGACTTTCATAAGACCTATAGACTTCTAGAAGCACTTTTATACTCTGCAAACTGTATATTCTATCACACTTTACCCGAAACCCAACCCTGAAATGAAACAATATGCATTTACACATTTTCAAAAATATTTAATTTTGCGTGTTTTATGATACATTTTTCTCATGGGGCCAAAAATGGGTCAAAATGTACTGGTATTAATATACTTGTGTGAACATAGGGACAAAACAATGTAAGCAATGTACAGTATCTTGTGATTTAGAGATGTTTTTTGAAGGATTATTGGACCTTTTCACATTATTATTGCATTACTGTACCTTGATCTCTGCTCAGATAGTTTTTATTGTCGAAAATTTGCCATTTTTGGTAGGTTGAAACAATATACATTTATACGAAATAAACAGAAATTATATAAAAAAAATAAAATCAATAGAAATAACAGTGAAATTACTGGAAGTGCATTATCTGTTTTTGTTGGTGCATAATGTACAAGCTCAAACAATATATCACACCAAATACAACAAATTTTACTGTAAATACACATTATATATATTTTTAAGTAGTAGTAGACACTGTGAAAAATGTGGGGTTCCACACAACTGATTTGTGTTAGGACAGCCTGAAAAAATTAAGTTAACTTATTAGGATGGAAGGAAGTGTCTGGGGAGAAGGAAGTCTGGGGTGCACTCTGTAAGTGGAAAAACTGAATGCTTCACTAGCGAGAAAACAGTTAAACAAACCTTCTGCAGCATGAGGATAAAGAATGAACCTCCTTCATTCAACCTCTTTACTTTCTCTTTACTTTACTTTTACTCTTTACTCCTTTTCTTTTGTGGATAAGGCAACGGTCTTGTACTCACACTGAACACATCCATTAGCCTACATGTTTAATTTAGTTTGTCAAGAGCAAAGAGTTGTTTCAAAACTATTTCTAAACTCAGTTCTAATTTTAAGCAAACAAATAAATGAACAATAATAGTGAAGTGTGGTCAAACAACCACAGTTATATCCAGCCTGATCTCACGAGAAAACGTAAGTATTTTACGTTTTGTCAGTTTAGTGGCTAATTCGTACGAGTTCAGTCGTACGAAATTGTACGATTTTAAAAAGGAGGCGTGGCACCTAACCCCACCCCCTAAACCCAACCGTCATTGGGGGATGAGCAAATCGTACTAAATCGTATGAATTAGATCGTACGAATTCATCATATTAGCCACTAAATCAAAAAGTTACGAATTGCCGTGAGATTGTGTTGTTATATCCAAACACACATCCTATTCTTATGCCCCATATGGTGATGTGTCAGGATTCTGCCACTTGTTAATTATTGTTTTGGTGGCAGAGTCCAGACACTAGTTCTGTGTTGTCCTATGTGCTGTGCTTGGCTCGAGTTTTCTTGGGTCGAGCACAAATTTTCTGTCATTGTGTCATTAGTATGAACGCCATCTCGACCGAGCTCGGGCCGTGCGCATTCCCACTAGACGGGCGCGCGAGGTCTGGCAGTGCTTGGGATGCGCGCTCTTGCCCTGGTGTTTGTGTTCATTCTGTCTGCAGCGTGGTGTTTTATTTCCAGCATCTCTGTCTAGTTGGTTTCGGTTTCATTAGGTGCTGGGATGAAACATGCCATGTGTGAGTGCACGGTGAATGTTTTCATGTACTCATGTCTTGTGTTCAGTCTTCTGTTTGTGTTGTGAACACGTGGTACATGTTTACATGCACTGCGTGCTTTGTCTCATGTGAACACACGGTTAATGAGTTCTCTCATTAATGGCTACGTGTTTTAGTCTCGTTTTTGTGAGCACATGGCTCATGTTGTTTCTTTGTCTCGTGTGCTCTCATGTCTGTTGTCTAGTCCCACCCTCCTTGTTAACCCATTATTAGTTTATCCTGTTCACCTGTCTGTTAATGAATTATTTCTCTATATTCTTCTTATGTCTGCTGTCCTGTGCCAGTTTGTTATCAATACTCCCCCGTGTTTCTGCTCTAGTCCTATCTTACCAGCCCAGCCCAGTCAAGTTTGTGTGCCTTTTTGTGTTTAGTTATGTTATACCTCTTGGGTGGTTTTTGTTGTCTTTTTGTTTTGTTTTTAGTAAAGAAAAACCATCATTTCCTGCAATTGGGTCCTCACCTCATCTCCTTCAACAACCCAACCCTGACAGTGATGCAAACGTTTCCAAAACCTGAAAGGTGGACAAATCTAAACTGAAGAGTTCAGATGCAAAACCCTCTAAATCCATCAGACCTCTTTTCTTGTAAATGAACATTTTCTATCAGGCTTCTCTGGTTAGGTTCAGATGTTTCATTTTATGCCTGCTGAAAAAAAAAGCTTAAATCAGCCTAGGCTGGTTGGCTGGTTTTAGCTGGTTGACCAGCCTGGTTTTAGAGGGGTTTTGTCAATTTCCAGGCTGGTTTTCAGCCATTTCCAGCCTGGTCCAAGCTGGTTAGGCTGGAAAACGACCAGCTAAAACCAGCTTGACCAGCTGGGTTTAAGCTGGACATAGCTGGTTTTGGCTGGGTTCCCAGCCTGACTAGGCTGGTCAAGCTGGTTTTAGCTGGTCATCTCCCAGCTCGACCAGCTAAGACCAGGCTGGAAATGGCTGGAAACCAGCCTGGAAATGCCCAAAACACCTCTGTAACCAGGCTGGTCAACCAGCTAAAACCAGTCAACCAGCCAAGGCTGGTTTAAGCTGGATTTTTCAGTAGGGATAAATAATGAAAAGGTTATTATCTATGTGATATATATTCTTTTTCATAAATGTCACTTTAGACAATTCTTTATAAATGTCACTTTAGACAATTCTTTGTTTTTTTACAAATTAGATTTTCTTTTTTATCAAAACCAGCTAAATCCAGCTCTGCTTTTTTTGCAAAAACCTCTAAATCCACCTATTGGCACAAGACTTTGTATTTAGTTGAAAAATTACTAAAGATGCAGTTAGAAATTATTTTCCAAACATAAAACACATTACACAAACCACCTAAAATTAAAAATACATCTGTCAAGTAAGTAGTGGTTCATTCCGCTGTGGTAAACCAGGGACTAAGCAGAAGAAAAATGAATGACTGAAATCTGTCAAGTAAATGCATTAATCAATAACATTAAAACTGATATTAATTAAATCTTAACAATCTGGTGTCATTTCTGATATTTGGGCTTTAGATTTAATGCAAGTAGAGCAATGTAAACAGTGTAAGCTAAGCTTGGTAGATTCAAATATTGTAGTTTAAAACATTGTGAAACATCTGTGCATTGTCCATTAATATAAAAAGCTTATCAGACGTATAAGTATTATGAAGTAGGCTAATATAAATGTGTAGTTTACTGGGCAAAAAGAGGATGTTCCTCAGACAATTTTAGAAGCTGTGATTCATTCATACTCAAGGTCTTGGTCTCTTTTCGTCTCTTGTTTATCCTCATAGCACCCATGTGGGATAAAAGAGAGGCATCTTAACTCTGCTCATCAGCGAGCTGCTACACTGAAAACATATGATTCGATTCGTGCCTTCTGATTGGTTCTCGGGATATAGCGGCTTTTGTTGTCAATGGGAGGTGGGGTTAAGCGGCTTTTGCATACAAACTGTTATTTCTGAATGTGCTGAGGCTGGGATTTAGATGATTTGAAGCAAATCTATTTGCTGATGGTGTACTACATGCTTAAAGCATTCATTTAATGTCATTAGCTAATTTTTGGCGGAAGTGGCGTTTAGCGACGTTTGCATCTGAACTCTTAACTTGTTTTCATTAAATAAACAGAAATATACATATAAAAAAATAGTACTATTAATAATAACATTTTACAAATGCATATTGTCATGAATAAACAGAAAAAGTCCCCCAAGATGAGGCATGGAGGTAGCGGTTTTTATATTTATGTAAAAATAAACATTTTTGTAACATAATCCTGTATTTTTTTTATATGTGAAGATATTTGTGTATTGCTGATGTTTGTATTAAGCAATGTGAAAGCGTTTATATGTATAACTATATGTGTATATATATAATATACAATGTGTATAACTAACGCCCTCTGCACTGGACTTTAGACCGGCTTTTAGTTGGTCAATGGTCTATTTTAGTTCTATGCACCGGGTGTATGATAGGGCCCATTATGTCAGAAATGAAGCATTACTCTTTTAGTATTGTTCTCCGAAATCCACATTTTTCCGTCAGTGCAGGAAACGGCAAGCACAGTCCTTGCGCGTTCACCTGTATGTTGTTGTCAGTCTCAGTAAATGTCGAGTAGCTCTCATCAGACACTTCTTTCCCTCTCATCCCTTTTATTACCTCATTTCTTTCTCTGTACTATCCCCCTCTCCTCTTTTCACCCTTCAGCCCTGCTCATTTTTCCAGCTCTGGTGTGATGTTATGCTGTCAATGTGTGTGAGTGTGATATTTCAGTGATTTTATTATGTAAATGAATCTCCATTTCACAAGTGCTGCACATCTCCCACTGACACCATGTATTAATCAAAGTGTATGTGTGTGTGTGTGTGTGTGTGCATGACGGTGTGTGTATGCTTTGTGCACATGTGAATAATTCTGAAACAGTGTGGGTATTTCTTCATGTCTTTGAACCTCCTACAGCTTTTAAGACAACAACATCCGTAAGTGCTCTCAAAGGACAAGGAGTATTTCATCCTCTTCTGTAACTCCCTCACTCCTTCATTACAGCAATAGCACAAACATGTGTCTTACCACGAATTTAAAGTCATCACAAAACCCATTTAGTAAAGCCCATTCCTGGTTCTAATGTAAACTATTCATTGCTTTGAGTTATTCCATAGAAAACTATTTATTTTGGGGGGTAATCAAACGGTTTCTTCCTACGAAATGATTTTTCTGGCTTGACACAGCTATGCTAGGATGAAAGCTAATTTAAGCAGAGTTTTGACAATTTCGTTTTTCACTTTTTATGTCACACCACTGTATTACAGACAGGAGCATCTTGTTAAAATACTTTCCAAGTTTTCTCTGCATTACTATTCAGTGTGAAACGCAAGTGAAGTCTGATTCTCAAGCAAATGAGCTCTTTCTTTTCTTTTCAGCAAATAAAAAGCATTAGTAGCACCACTGAGGTCTGATTATCTAGCATATGACCATGAGCTTGTTCTTTTCATTTTAATGATTTAAAACTAGGGCCAGACAAAATCTGTGGACATTTTTTGCTATTTCTGCACAGAATATTGTAAAAAATCTGCGGATTTATGCGTAATGATTTTGGGAGTATCGTAACTAAAATTATATATTATATACGTTAAATAAAAAAATAATAAATTTGTAACTTATTTAAAGGGCACCTAGGTTAGCCCTTTTTCAGATTTAATATAAGTGTTTTGCGTCTCCAGAATGTGTCTGTAAAGTTGCAGCTCAAAACACCCATCAGATTTTTTTATTATACCTATTTATACACTTTTGCACTGGGTGGCGGTTTTGGTGTACCTCTCCTTTAGTCCTCCCCGCCCACCGTTTCTACGTGCCTTTCTGCGTGCCTTAATCTCCTCCCTCGGCTGCGTCAGACAACAGACAGACTTAAAGGAAGCAGATCTCACGTAGCGTTTGTGAGAAATACTACAGTAAGAACTTTACCAATGATTATTTGTTGTGCAGTTGCATCAATGAGTCACACAAAGTTTACGCGCGCACACGCACACATAGATACACGCGCACACACACACACACAGACAGACAGACAGAGCGGCCGTCTAGCTTTGCACTCTTTTTGCACGCAAATGTGAAAGGATACAGGTTAATCTCCACTGCTGTATGGATATCTGTTATGTTAATGTACAAAATAAACCTGATATAACGTCCACAAAGCGGGATTGAAGCGTCTTCCTTTATAATTGTTCTGACACGCGGCTGTGCTGATGAAGTAAAGCTGAAATAAATCGCTGTAATTCATTGCACACGTTTTAAAACATTTTAAACTTGTAAAACTCACTCTTGATCACATTTGATGATGATTGATGATCCTAGCGAACTGAACTGACCTTTTATTCCTGGTTGCTTTGCGCATGTCTGGTCTTGTTGATATGATTATACACGTAACTACCGGGACATGTTAATATGTGCAGCTGTCAATCAATTCGGTGGGCGGGGGGACCGCACTCCTACGTAAAGTTGATCTGAAAACCGCTCCAATTGTTTCAGCCAAAAAGAGTAATTTTTTAAAGTCATTTTGTCTCTTCGATAACAAGACAACCTCATTTTTGTGACTGAAAATAAATAAATTTCAAAATTGGGTTCAAAATGGAAGTTTTTGAAAATGACACCTGCTGGTAGGCTTAGAAGGCTGTTATCATCCTTCCATATGGTTAATCAGCTAGACTAATAGAGAAGACTCCAGAATTAGATCTGTTTTTACATTACTGTGATGGTTGGGTTTAGACTTTAATAAAATATAATTAATGGGAAATTTAATAAATAATATAAACCATTTTTGTTAACTTCCGGCTGCAGCCGTATCTGATCTATAGCTGATTAACCATGTGGATGGATGATAACAGTCTTCTGAGCCTACTACTTGGTGCAGAAGGCCCCTACTGGCCCTCATCTCTCAGCTGATAACCACTGATAACACCCATTTATTCGAGTGATGACATTCGAATCTGCTGCAAAATTACAGTATGTAACAAATGGAAAAACGTTTCTCTCTTTGGCTACATATTTGTGTTGTAAATTTAGCCTGTGTGACTAATGAGCTTGTCAATGAGTTTTAGTCAATCATACAGTGACTAGTGAAGCTTCATTTGTGAGACTGAGTCACTTCTTTTAACAAATAACAAATACAGCACTTCCAGTAAAAAGTTAATTGTGCCAATGCTAATTCTTATGAATTTGTACGATCTCATTCACAGTGTTGGGGAAAGTTACTTTCAAAAGTAATGCATTACAATATTGAGTTACTCCCCAAAAAACGAACTAGTTGCGTTACTTTTTATGGTAAGTAATGCATTACGTTACTTTTGCATCTGATCTTTTTTTTTTTTTTTTAAATAGAGGAGTTAACAACAGACTGTATAACTTTCATTTACCTTAAAAAAATGTATAAATAAATTGACCCCAGAGCTATACATGCCATATTTACAGATTAATGACAAATTAAAGCAATGCATTTGCTACTTTTGTACTTTTTGGATGTGATGGAAAGAGCACTGAAAATTTGCATTCAGTTACAAGTACTGTTACATTGCTAAAGTTATACTCAATTACAAGTAATAGTACTGGTGTTAAAAAGTACTTAAGTAAAAGTACAAAATACTCTTCATAAAAAACTACTCAGAGTATTAAACTACTCAAAAATTAAGTTGTAAGTCTTCTTACCATTGTGTTTAATAAAAACACTTTTGTAACTTTATAAACAGTACTAACTTATCCCTAATGAATTAATACAGTCTGTATTACAATGATGATGGAATTACATGTTTTTGTGATGATTATCGTATCAATAGTGCGCAGCGATTATTTTACAAAATCAATGTTTTGCTGTTGCGAGTATAAAGACAACAGAAATATGCACAAACACAAACACTGTTTTGAATTTCAAATGATGCCTCTTATCTGTACGATCAATATACGATTTAATGAGAAAAAGCACTTGCAAATTATGGAGAAACTTTGCTAATTACCTAATCGCACGAACGAACCGTCAGAAACCACAGAACAACACTGCCTAGTGCCTAAACATATTAATAAACAAATTAAATATCACACAAATGAAGTTATATGTCTTCTTACCATAATGTGCTTTTTCAGATTATAGACTGAAGTCTTGTAACAGGGTTTCTGCAGATATCATAATGTCAAATTTAAGACTTTTAAAGACCTTTATAAGACCATTAAGTATTAAATTTAAGACCTATATCACAACACCACAAACACGTGAGAGAAAATGCAAAATCACAAAATTTGTGGTAAAATAAAATTATATAAATTGAACAGTACTGAAGACAGGTTAGATGCACCATTGAGCTACAGAAAAAAACAAACAAACATCTTAAGGCCAGTGGTGTAGTCGGGGCTATACGCACGTATACCCAGTATGCCTACTTTTTTCCATTAGCTGTTAGGGTATTACAACTTCTGAGGATCAATACTTGCGTATACCCTCGGTATACTCACTTGTTTTGCTGATTAGACTTCCCTAATTTGCATGTATTCGCATCCCTTAACTGTATACCAAATGTTTTTTTTTTTAACTCTCATCTTAATTTGTTGCAATTGGTGCAGTTTTGTTTATATTTTGCACCATTCCCTGCCCCCTGACGACCACAGCAGCTGTGAGAAAATTTTCTCAGTTTTTCGAAGTCAACTGAATGATGTCTCGCTGAAACGTTCAGGTAAAATGATAAAACAGCATGGGCAGGTTGGGTGGGTAATAGTACACCACCTTTTTATTTAGGACTACAACACTACTTAAGGCTAATTTATATTTTCGCCTGGGGCCACATTACACCTGGCGCCTAGCACCTCACGAAACAGACGAGGATTTTATACTCGACACGCTCGCTGTTGTGATATTCTTTAAAACGACAGGGGGCGGTCAAAAGAAACCCACCATAAAATCATATGGATAAACAGAGAAGTAGAAAGTTTTGTTATTAATATTGTTCAAGATTTAAAAACGAATTATTTTTAATTATTTTTATAATGTATTATAATGATTATAAAGTTGGTGGCGCAGTGGGTAGTGCTCTCGCCTTACAGCAAGAAGGTCACTGGTTTGAGCCTCATCTGGGTCAGTTGGTGAACTGCTGAGTTTGTGTGTTCTCCCCGGGTTTGCATGGGTTTCCTCCGGGTGCTCAGGATTCCCCCACAAGTCCAAAAACATGCACTTTTGGTGAATTGGCTAAACTAAATTGTCTGTAGTGTATGTGTGTGAATGAGAATGTATAGGTGTTTTACAGTGATGGGTTGCAGCTGGAAGGGCATCCGCTGTGTAAAATATATGCTGGAATAGTTGGCGGTTCATTCTGCTGTGGCGACCCCAGATTAATAAAGGGACTAAGCCGAAAAGAAATGAATGAATGAATGATTTAAATTTTTTTTAACCTTTCAAGATTTTTTACATTTTGCTTTTGTTCATATCTCGGACAGTTTTACCTATTCAATTTAAATATTAATGACAAGAGAAAATGGGTTGCTCTACAATTATATATTTTTTTACATGGCAAGAATAAAAGCAAAAAATAAAAAATAAAAATTTATTTTGACCACTCAACAATTTACACATTACTGTCTGGCTGGTTTCTGCCCTCTACTTATAAGCTGAAAACACAATACTGCTCCAATAATCCTGTCCATTATCACCAATACAGCCTAGAAATTGGGCATCAGTATACTGTAAACTGAAAGGTTCAAATATTCTTTTCCAGTTATCAAAGACATAATTTGTTACTTAATTTTAGTTTGTAGCTGTTACATTGTTCTTCAAAATTATACATCAGTGTAAAACCTATAAATGGTGGAAAAACATATTCTGTAATATTAAAACCACATGGGTCTCCACTTTTTTCATGGCCTCTTTTTTGTTTTAACAAACTTATCCCTCAGGTTTTTCCAAACTTTTTAACAAAACACTTTCCTCCTTTCCATGGCTGATGCAATTTCTAGCCAAGAATTATTGGTCATCTGGTTATCTCTGTGATGATCACGCATGGACAGATCATAAAGATCATAAAGATGTGTTTCAGACAAAATCTCTACAAAGTGATTCATATTCAACTCAAATCAAACGCGGCTCCGCACGAAATGTTGACCCGAAATCTGTTCACGCCGCCAACTGAAATCATGTCGCGCACACCTAAAGCGAACCTCCGCGAACACATCGATGACGTCATCGATTGACTATTGCATGTTGGTCTCATTTGTAGTTGTAATACAGCAAATTACAAGTGGAGTATTGAAATAAAGAACTACAACACCACAAAAACCAAGCAACAACAACAAAAAAGAATTGAAATGAGCATTAAATGTAGCGTTACATGGACATCGGAAAAATAAGACCTGTGCAAAAATATTTAAGACCAAGAACAGCCAATTTAAGACTTTTTTAAGGCCTAAAATTTCGATTTTTAAATTTTAGACTTTTTAAGACTTAAGATCCCGCCGAAACCCTGTGTAAGCCGAATGGCTCAGCAGACGGCAGGTTTCATCCACTTATTTTATGCGCTTTTTGGATATGCACATAAAAATGTTTGATTGAAACGTCATGATGAGCATATATTTTGAAAATGTGTGTGAATGGACAAACCTGCAGGCTGAGCACACTGTAAAATATCTAAAGTGTTGTTTTGGTTATTCTAAAACACCTTAACCATTTCAGTATTAGTGTTCTTATATTATTAACGACCTCCAGAATTGTCAAAAACGTCTGCACTCCGTGTCTCACGCCTTCAAACGCCACCGCGCGTTCACTGCGTCAAAGATTGCCTTCTGAGGTGCAAGTCATTTATTAAATGAAGATAATATATTCTCGCAGCTTCTCTTACAGCAGCAAATTCAGTTGCGTTTTTAGATGATAACATAGCCATTCACACTGCATCAGCACAGCTGTCCCCTTTCTTCCCCATGTACCTGTAGGTGTCGGAAAACAGCTTCTCCGCGTGTGGCCATGGGCATTCATTCTTTGCTATTTCTTCGTCATTTCTGCTGTCTTGAATCTCCATATGTCAATTGTTAACCTTGTGACTGTATGATGACAGTCAGCTCACGTAAATCTGCAGTACATTAGCCTGAACTTGTTTTTCGGTTCATAAACGTACCAGGCTTTTCATTGGTCTGTTAAGAGGATATTTTTTTTTATTGGCTACCGAAATGCTGGTCAGTGTGTAGTTGAAATATTAATTAAATTACAGTACTCTGTAACGAGTTGGGATTTTAAAAGTAACAATGTAAATTACTCAGCTTAATTTGTAATCAAGTACAAGTAAAATTACAGGCTTAAAATTATACTCATAAAAATACCCCAAAAATGTACTTAATTACAGTAATGTGAGTAGTTGTAATTTGTTACTTCCACCACTGTTAAAAAGTAATATCACTGTCCATTCAGATAATCCTCTTTTTCTTTTCTTCAATGTGCTCAAAATCAATTTACTCATCCCCCAATAATGGTTGGATTTAGGGCTGGGGTTTGGTGCCACGCCTCTTTTTAAAATCGTAGATTAAAAATATATATATAAAAAAATGCATTGCAAAAATGCAGAAGATATATATATATATATATATATATATATATATATATATATATATATATATATATATATATATATATATATATATATATATATATATATATATACACATATATATATATATATATATATATATATATATATATATTTATTTATTTCTTTATTTATTTTTTTTTCTTACCAGACTTCACTGGTCACTGTGTATGTTTTATATTTAATAAAAAAAAAATTATAATAAAATCTATTTAACCAGCAAGTCTAATTCAAGCAATTGACTTTTTTTGTTAACTAATCAAAAATACAGCATGACCAGTGAAGTCTGATATCAAACTAATCACTGTGTTTACACAAGTTCATTTTTTAATGTTCCTTTCATGATCCCGTTATACATGTTATAGCACATAATTTGAATAACGTTGTGTCACCATGCTATCCACATTTCCTCTGGAGTTTCATGTAATTTTGAGTGTTTCATTTCTATTTTGTGGACTTTAACTGCATATTGGCACTTTTACTTTCATTCAGGAACATTTCATGCATGCCCCCGGTAACAAAGAAGATATTGGATGCAAACTATTGAGTACGAACTGCTGGAAGAGTGTTGTTTAAATGCAATTTTAAACTGCACATCGTATGGGAAAAAAACCCTCCACATTTCGTGATGCAGGTGTCTGTGGTCCTTCACTGACTTGATAGGGGCAGAAAATAGTGTCAAACAGCCGTGTGTGTATAGACTATTCTGTCGCAAAATGCAGTGAAAATGTGGCATTTAATGTGTTAACATGTCTATACTGCACTTCAATAATGCCAATTATGACCTTAATCTGATTAAATGAAAAAAAGTCTTAATTGTATTAAAATCAGATTATTGGTATCCATGTAAACACACTCAATGAAACTGGCCCACTTTTCGAAGAGTCAGTGATATCACTTAAAGATTGAGTCATGGCTGTTTTTCTTATATTATAATTGAACTGTCCCTTTAAGAGATTCAGCTTTAGAATTGTTCATTTAATTAAATTTCCCATCTCTCCGCACATCCATGATTTATATGCAGATATGATACTCCTCATTAATATGCAATCTGACCTTAGGAGAGATCACACAAAATAAACAAGCCATTTACCATTTACATCTGGTGTAAGGACAGAATAGGTCACCTATAGGTCAGGTAAAGGTCATAGGCATAAGAGATCTCGGTGTCCTTGAAATCGAGCTAGATCAGGGAAACAAATATTGCCCATAAATACACAGGGCTGTCTCTGTGCTTGCACACATATGCGGTTATTAAAGCGATCGCTCTTTGAGCTCTGTAGGTGTCTCTGTTTACAGCTCACCATGTTACAGAACATTCTCCCATTAACAAGCCATGTAAACACGCACAACAGGTTTTCCTGTTTGAAACATGCAGTTTGATTTGATCATATTTTGTTTTGTTAATTGCCTCTTGACTGAATATGTAAATTGATAGAAAAAATCATAAGGGAAATCCAGAAAAAAAATTGTTTTAACAACAGACGATTATTTACTGCAAGTGCCATGATGAATTACTAATCTCCAAAAATGCCAGCTATTGCTGTTGATGTGTTAGATAATGTATTTTTGAGAGTTTATAAAGTAAACATTTCAGTGAGATTAAAAGAGAATTTGTTTGTTTACATTTAGGATTTATTTATTTACATGTATTTTCACAATATAAACAAGAGTAGAAGCAAATAAAGCCATGAGTTTTGAGAAAATGCATCACAAATACAGTCATTACAGGCTCTATCACTGTCTCCACTCCACCAATAGCTGGTGCAAAGTGAGCGCACTGGCGCCGTTGTCCTGTGGCAGCCGTCGCATCATCCAAGTGCATGCTGCACACTGGTAGTGGTGTGGAGAGACCCCCCCCCCCCCATCATGATTGTATAAATGCGCTATATAAAAAAATACACATTACATTACACACGTAGCCTTCAGAGAACAACCTTTCCCCTTCATATGGGAACTTCTACGTGTGTCTGTTATTAAACAGACTTTTGGGAGTGCTTTAGACGACCAATCACATCTGAAGATAAGAAAACGGGCCAATGAAATGCCAATTGAATTGGCGGAGCTTAGCTCCACAGCTGAAACTGATGAGCCAATTAGGGCTATATCAGTCGGCTGCTGGAGCCAGCTCATCAGAATTGTTGCTTCAGACCCGATCTGAGACTGAAGAACCCTTCTGCTGAGCTGACTTCCAACATTGAAAAAAGCATAATTCTCACCAGTGCGAGGGAAGACGTTCTAGCGGCGGTCGAGCTGGGTTTCCCGTCCCCTTGGCGTTTCGCTGGTGACCTGAAAGAGCAGTTTTTTAAAAGAGCAGAATTCCCTAAGAGAGCACACGGTCGTGCAGCGCGTCTTTTTAAAGATGTCGTTTCGACCGTGCGTTTCTGGATGCGGTGGTTTCCTCTCCCCGGATGACAGGCACGAGTACTGCGTCACATGCTTGGGGGTCCAACATGTTGATGCGGTGCTCGCGGACAGTTCTTGCCCGCATTGCGATGGCTTGACTGTTGCGCAACTGAGGTCGCGGCGAGCTCTTTTATTAGGGCAAGTCACCCCTGCTGCTCCCCGCCAAGCGGTTAGCACTCGGGCAGGCCTGAGGGTTACAGTGGGGGCTAATCCGTCGCCTTCGGGCCCGCGGACCCCTCGCTCCTCGTCAGTGCGCTCTGTTTCTGCTTCGAGTGTTAGCGCTGGTCCATCCTCTGGGTTGGCCGCGCTCTCATTAGATGACACCGGGGACGTGATGTCCATCGCTGCATCGGAGGGCGGGCTGACATGCTCTGATGAAGATCCGGACCCCCTGCCACCCTCCGGGGTTATCAGTGAGGTTTCGGATCTGGAGTCGGACATGTTAGCCGTGTTATTCCGGGCTGCTTCGGCCGTGGGACTGGAGATGGCTTGTCCCCCAGAACCGCGGCCGGACCGCTTAGATGGGTGTTACGTGGGGGTGAAGAAGGCGAAGCCTTTTAGACCCCCCGTCCCCTTCTTCCCGGAGGTACACAGAGAGCTCACGCAGGCATGGAGGGCACCTTTTTCTGCCCGGTCCTCGTGCGCTCCCGCTCTCACCTCCCTCGATGACGGAGCGGCCAAGGGTTATGAGGCGATTCCCCAGGCGGAGCGTGCTCTGTCCGCAGAGCTGCTCCACTCGGAGAGGTCCGCCCTCACTCCCTTCCAAAGCGTGCAGGTTATCTGAGTCTCTCACGGCCAGAGCCTGCACTGCTGCGGGCCAGGCCACCTCCGCTCTGCACGCTATGGCCACCTATCAACGCTACCAAGCCGAGAAGCTGGCCAAGATGCAGGAGGGCGGTTCTCCCCCAGGCTTGCTGCATGAGCTCCGCACGGCAACCGATTATGCTCTCATGACTATTAAATCGGCTGCTCGTGCCCTGGGGAAGACGATGGCCACATTAGTGGTCCAGGAATGCCACCCCTGGCTGAGCTTGGCTATATGAGAGACGTTGACAAAGCTTGCTTTCTTAACGCTCCCGTATCCCAGGCTGGCCTTTTCGGCGACACCGTCGGGGAGTTCACCCAGGAATTCTCCGCGGTGAAAAGCAGTCCAAGGCGAGGGGTAAGGTCATCTATCAGCGGGCTCGAAAAACTGCTCCTCCCGCTGCCCCTTCCGCTGCGGTTGCTCTTCGCCGAGGGCGTCCACCCGCGGCTTCATCTGCTCCGCTTTCGCTGCCCGCTCCGGCCAGGCGGCAATGCCGAGCCTCCCGCGGGACTGCAACGCCCCCGCCCCAGGGCGCCGCTAAGTCCAGTAAACGGACCGCGAAGCGTTCCTGGGACGGGCCATTCGGAAAAGAGGGGACCTGCTCTTTCCTCGGTAGGGGGCCGAGGATTATTAAATCAGTCCACAACGACTTTAAACTCCTCGCTGCCGGCCCCTGGGCTGGCGGCAACCAAATTTCCAAAAGAGCAGTTTCCTCTCTCTCCGGATGCGCGAGCCCGAGTACTGCCAGTCTGGGACGCTCCGCCTTTCAGCTCGCAGCACCGGGACCCTTCGCCTCAGGCCCTCAGAGTGCAGCAGGACGGACTCCTTTCTCTCACTCTGGCCTCACCGCGGGATCCAGGGAGGAAGGTAAGAGAAATTCTCTTATTTTCAGCTCTTCCCCGGGACGCACCGCTTCCCGGGATGAGCACTCCCATCCCGAGCTGCCCCTCCGCTGGCACGTCAGTGATCGCTCCGATGGTGCCATTAGCGCGCGCTCTGCCAGCCTGGTTAGCGCTGCCCAGCGCATCGCGGTGGCTCATACGGACGGTCAGACTCGGCTATGTGATTCAGTTCGCTATTCGCCCTCCCAAGTTCACGGGTGTCCTTTTCACGAGGGTGATCCCCGTGAGCGCCCCTGTCTTGCGAGAGGAGATTGCGGTCCTCCTGGCGAAGGACGCAATCGAGCAGGTCCCTCCAGCCGAGATGGAGTCCGGGTTCTACAGCCCGTATTTCATCGTGCCCAAAAAAGAGCGGGGGGTTAAGACCAATCCTAGATCTGCGCAGACTGAACTGTCATTTATACTAAATGCTTTCAGAATGCTTACGCAGAAACGCTTGCTTCAGAGCGTCCGTCCACAAGATTGGTCTGCAGCCATAGACCTGAAGGACGCGTATTTTCATGTCTCTATTCTTCCACGCCACCGCCCTTTTCTCCGGTTTGCGTTCGAAGGACGAGCGTGGCAGTACAAAGTCCTCCCCTTCGGGCTCTCTCTGTCTCCGCGGGTTTTCACCAAGCTCGCGGAGGGTGCTCTGCGCCACTGCGGCTTGCGGGCATCCGCACACTCAACTATCTCGATGACTGGCTCATTCTAGCCTCCTCTCGCGATCAGTTGATTATGCACAGAGTCAAAGTGCTTCGGCACCTCGACCAGTTGGGGTTTCAGGTCAACCGAGAGAAGAGCAAACTTTGCCCTGTGCAGAGGATCTCTTACCTCGGGCTGGAGCTGGATTCGGTTGCTATGGTTGCGCGCCTCTCCGAGGAGCGCGCCAGGCTAATGCTTTCCTGTGTAACGAGCTCCACAGGAAAATAGTGGTCCCACTGAAATGTTTTCAGAGGCTCCTGGGGCATATGGCATCCGCAGCCGCGGTCTCGCCGCTCGGTTTGCTTCATATGAGACCACTTCAGCGTTGGCTTCGCGATCGAGTCCCCAGACGGGCATGGCGCGCGGGTACGCACCGGGTGAACATCACTCTGCTGTGTCTCCGCACCCTCAGCCCCTGGTCGGATCTGGCTTTTCTACGGGCCGGAGTGCCCCTAGGGCTAGTATCCAGGCATGTTGTCATAATGACACATGCCTCCAGCACGGGCTGGGGGGCCGTGTGCAACGAGCATGCAGCCGCGGGTTCGTGGTCCGGACCCCGCCTGCATTGGCATATCAACTGCCTGGAGCTGTTGGCAGTGTATCTGGCTCTCCGCCGCTTTTTTCCGGTGTTGGAGCAGAAACACATGCTGGTCAGGACGGACAGCATGGCGGCGGTGGCTTATATCAACCATATGGAGGGTATGCGCTCTCGCCGCATGCCTCAGCTCGCTCGCCGTCTGCTCCTTTGGAGTCACACGCGGCTGAAATCACTGCGTGCCATTCACATCCCGGGCGAGCTCAACCGTGCAGCCGATGCGCTCTCACGGCAGCTAGTGTCCCGAGGAGAGTGGAGACTCCACCCCGATTCGGTCCAGCTGATATGGGCGCGCTTTGGGGAAGCCCAGATCGATCTGTTGCTTCCACCGATAACGCACATTGCCAGCTGTTTTATTCCCTGACCGAGGCCCCCCTCGGCACGGATGCACTGGCTCACAGCTGGCCATCGGGCACGCGCAAATATGCGTTTCCCCCAGTGAGCCTAATCGCACAAACTTTGTGCAAAGTCAGGGAGGACGAGGAGCAGGTCTTGTTTGTTGCGCCCCTCTGGCCCAACCGGACCTGGGTTTCGGAGCTCACACTCCTCGCGGCGGCCCCTCCTTGGCGCATTCCCCTAAGGGAGGACCTCCTCTCTCAGAGACGGGGCACCATCTGGCACCCACGCCCAGATCTCTGGAACCTCCACGTGTGGTCCATAGACGGAGCGCGGAGGACTTTGGTGACTTACCGCCCGCGGTACTTAACACCATCACTCAGGCTAGAGCACCCTCTACGAGGCATGCCTACGCCCTGAAGTGGAGTCTATTCTCTGAGTGGTGCGCTTCTCCCCGAGAAGACCCCCGAACTTGCCAGATTAGCATTGTGTTATCCTTCCTTCAGGATAAGCTGGAGCGTAGGCTGTCACCCTCCACACTGAAGGTTTACGTGGCGGCATCTCCGCTCATCATGACGCGGTGGATGGCAACACGCTCGGGAAGCATGATCTAATCATCCGATTCCTCAGAGGCGCGCGGCGATTAAATCCATCCCGCCCCCCTCTCATGCCCTCTTGGATCTCTCTTTAGTCCTGGTGAGTCTGCAGAGAGATCTGTTTTAGCCACTCGATTCGGTATTCTGTCATTATGACAGCTCTGCTGATCGCATTGGCGCCATTCAAGAGAGTTGGGGATCTGGAGGCATTTTCGGTCAGCGAATCGTGCCTTGAATTCGGGCCGGGTTACTCTCACGTTGTCCTGAGACCCCGACCTGGCTATGTGCCCAAGGTTCCTACCACCCCATTTATAGATCAGGTGGTGAACCTGCAAGCGCTGCCTGCGGAGGAGGCAGGCTCAGCCCACTCACTGCTTCGTCCCGTTCGCGCTTTGCGCCTTTACGTGGAACGAACGCAAAATGTAAGATCATGTGAACAGCTCTTTATCTGTTATGGTGGCCGGCAGAAGGGAAGTGCCGTGTCAAAACAGAGGTTGGCCCACTGGTTAGTTGATGCCATCGCCCTCGCTTATTAATGCCAGGGCGAGCCGCGCCCTCCTAACGTGAGAGCGCACTCCACTAGAGGTGTCGCTTCCTCATTGGCGTTAGCACGCGGCGCCTCTCTCACAGATATCTGCAGAGCTGCGGGTTGGGCGACACCTAACACATTTGCGAGGTTTTATAACCTCCGAGTGGAGCAGTTTTCTCCCGGTTATTGGGAAATCCCAATCAATCGGGGGAGAATTAAGCTCGGTGTCACAAACGCTTGCTGCGCCAAGCTCCCTAAACCGGAGATGCGTGCGCTTTTTCCTATTCTACTAGTAAGTTTCCCTTCCCAGGCGAACCCTAGAGAATTCCTCCGAGGCCCCCAGCATCGACTCAGCGGAGGAGTCGAGTGCATGGCTCAGTGTGCGGTTGGTATGCCCATTAGGTCTACACGCATATTGAGGATCGGTGCCAGCTATGTGCATCCCCATTTGGTGATGTCATATGCATTATTACCACGGTGTGTTCCCCCTTATTAGGCGGTCCTGTGTCTTCCCTAAACCGCTAACCAGCTTATCATATGTAGCACTCCCCGTCATTAGGGCTAGTCCATATGTCTCCTTACCATCAGGTCTCCCCTTTTAGGGTAGCAGGTGGTCTCCGCTGCGTCCTCCCCCTTCGGGGACTGGCACGCTTTCCCAACGTACTGTCGTATTTCCAAAATCCCTAGTCTATATTAGCTAGGTAAAAGCACACTTACGACCCCTGATTAAAACTTTTATTCCCATGTAATGGTAATATGTTGGGCCTAGGGGACGTTGGAAGGTTGCGCTCTTGGTGATGTCAGTGCGCTCACGCTTTGGCTTGGCAAACTACACATCAGGGACGCGACAGGCTTAGCTGCTGTGGCGCTTTCCATACAGTCTCCCAAAAGTCTGTTTAATAACAGACACACGTAGAAGTTCCCATATGAAGGGGAACGTCCTGGTTACGTACGTAACCCACGTTCCCCGAATAGGGAACGGAGACGTGTGTCTCCACTGCCACAGCACCTGAGTCTCCAGCTGGGAGCTGAGTGATCGGCTCTTCAGCAGGCAAATTCTGATGAGCTGGCTCCAGCAGCCGACTGATATAGCCCTAATTGGCTCATCAGTTTCAGCTGTGGAGCTAAGCTCCGCCAATTCAATTGGCATTTCATTGGCCCGTTTTCTTATCTTCAGATGTGATTGGTCGTCTAAAGCACTCCCAAAAGTCTGTTTAATAACAGACACACGTCTCCGTTCCCTATTCGGGGAACGTGGGTTACGTACGTAACCAGGACGTACCTCAGACACTTAATCTGGAATCTGCTCTCTATCTGATGACACTTGTTAAACAAAATATAATCCATTTTGAGTTTCTATAATGACAATATTTCATCTCAGTCATCTGTAATTTGTTCTAAAAAGTATTTAACTAGTTGCAACATTAAATTATATAACTTGCTGTAAATCGAATACTCACTGCGAGTGCTATGACGAAGGACTAAACTCCAAAATTGCCAAATATCGCTGTTGCTGTCTTAGATAATGTATTTTTGAAACATTTATGTGATACCAAAAATAGATTTTTCATATATTGTCATTTTTATATCATGTACTCAAGAGTTGAAACAAATAATATCGTGAGTTTGGAGAAAAGCCATTACAAAAGCAGTTTTCTTGAGTCACAAATATTAAAAACGTTACCTGTAAAATCCAGGAGAGACTGTTTAATGATGGCACCTATTCAAAAATGTGTTTTAATGATTTCACAGATCTAGTTCGACTGCATTAGCTAGCATTTACCACACACATACCCTGCAGAGAACAACCTTACCTCAGGCACTTATTCTGGAATTTCCTGTATCTCAATCTGATGTCACAACATTGGTTAAACATGAAATAAAATGCATTTTGAATTTATAATGACATTATTTAGTCTCAGTCATCTGTAATTTGTTCCAAAGAAAATTGATTTAAGTAATGGCAACATTAAATTGTGTAACTTGCTATAAATTGAATGTTATATAAAAATGCAGCATCTATTCTTTTGACTGACTTGCTTATAATCTTTATACTGTTGCACCTTATTGTTCAATTAATATTTCAGATGCATCATAGAAGTATTTAATAAGAGGTTGGTTTAAGATGGTGACAGACTTGGGAGTTTTACTACTAATACTAATACTTTATTAAGATAGATCTTAAGTTGAGTTTAAGTCAATTTATTTATCTCTCTTGCATAACTCTTTAGCTCCATTATTTAGCTTTTTATAAATTGTTATTTAGGGCCTGTTTTAGCTATCTGTAGGGTCAATGTTGTTGTATTCCCTAATGCGGCAGAGTTATAACACGCTGATTTACTTGTAACTACCCCTAAATTATGTTTTTGAGCAAGCAATAAAAAGCAGTTAAACTGAACACCTTGAGATTTTAATCCATGGTAGAATAACACATTTCCAAGCACAAAATTTAAAAGAAAAACACTGTTGTTGTTTTTGTTTATTATTGTTTACACAGTTTTGTGCCATCAAAAGGCAATATCGCACTCATATCCATGCAATATGTTTGTATATCTGTGATTACCTGCACAATATCACGGCTATTCATGCGATATTGCTCAAATCTCATTTAAAAAACAGAAAATGTGACAGCATATAATGTGCGTATAAATGACTTTGATGCTTGTCTTGAGTGCGATGCCCCCCAGTGCTGTGCTCATTCTCATTAAGGCTAAAAGAGACATGGAGACGTTTTCACAGCAGGACTGGAGCAATCAGCTTCACACATTCACCTGGACTAATACCTTTGATTTAGACCCCCCCCACCAAATACCACCTTATGGATACGCTGGGACTGCACACATCATTCCACCAGTTTTCTTATTTTGGCACAGGAAATAAATTCAATTGGCAAATCGCTGGAACATATTCTAATTGAATTTCACATTGAAGTGGGAAAGCAATTTAGGCTTGAATTCCCACGTTACTGTGTTTCCATTACTCATGGTGTGTGTGTGAGAAAATCATATTCTAGAAAAGGAAAGCAGGACCTACTCTCAAAGAAGTTCATGTAACAGTAATGTTTATGAAAAAGAAGGATGAAGAACAGTTGAAGAGGCGTACATGTGCATATCATGTTCAGATGTTGGCCTGAAGTTTCTTGGAATGCATGTTTCTTGGAATATATGTTTCAACTAGCTTTGTTTTTGTGTGAAAACTGTGTTGCAGTTATGCTCAGAATCAGGAATATTAAATAAAGAAGAGCATGAATATCAAAAGAAAAGAAAAGGGTAATAAAAAATTTATTAAAATGAATAAAATTAAATTAAACATTTGTCACAACGGAATGAACCACCAACTTATCCAGCATATGTTTTACGCAGCAGATGCCCTTCCAGCTGAAACCCATCTCTGGGAAACATCCATACACACTCATTTAGTCATACACTACAGACAATTTTAGCCCCCCAATTCACCTGTACCGCATGTCTTTGGAGTGTAGGGGAAACTGGAGCACGCAGAGAAAACCCACACGAATGCGGGGAGAACATGCAAACTCCACACTGAAACGCCAGCTGACTCAGCCGAGGCTCAAACCAGCAACCTTCTTGCTGTGAGGCGACAGCACTGCCTACTGCTCCACTGCGTCGCCCTAAATTAAACAAACATTTTAAATTGTATTAATACCGTTAATATTATAACTGTATATAATACAATCAGTAATATTATAACTATTATAACAAACTGTACAATAGTTAAGTATTTATTTATTCGCTTCTGATTTTTTTATTGGGTTATATTTTATATAAAACTATATTTTTATATATTTATGAAATTACAAAAGCTTATCTTTTATGTTACAGTAGGTTTTTATAGTGTTTGATGTTTTTTATGTTCTTGCTTGATCCAATGTAGTACAATTTCATTCTGCATTACAATTTACTGTTGTTGTGATCGCCAGCAGTGTGTTCTCTGCTGGAGATTACTTCCTGTAGTTTGTTGTAATCACCAGAGGTGTTTTTTTCCATTTGAAATCACATACTACTGTACTCCATATCCCAGAAGCCTTTGCACCAATCATTCCTGCCACAGCTGACAGTCATTGGACACACACACAGCTGATACTCATGATCATTGATTACTTGGACTATTTAAACCACTCTATTTCACCCATATGTTGCTGAGTCTTGTTGAATAGTTTTGTAAACATTACGATGCCTTTTCCTTGCCTTGCAGTGTTTTTGACCTTGCTTTGTTTTGAATGTTTACGTTGCTTGCTGCCTGCCTTTTGACCATCTGCCTGTTTTATGACCACCACTCTGAATTTCCTCTATACATCTGTTTGCTCATGTGTTGGCTGTTGTTTGCCTGTCCATTCTCAATAAACCTGCATTTGGATCCGCAACCCATTTGTCCAGTGTCACTTCACATTACAATTGGGATGTTTTGAATGACAAAAAAAAAAAGGAAACTGGAAAGCTGGAAACTAAAACTTTTTAATTTACCTACTTACCAAAGAAACATTACTCATTTTAATTTAAACCTAATTAATTAAATAAATAACTAAATAAATTAAAGAACAAATAAATAAATAAAATAAATTTTATTTTAGTTAGAAAAAATAAATAAATAAAAACTATCCATTAATAAATAAAACCAACAAATAAATAAAAAAGTTATATATTTCAAAGTAATTATTCAACATATTAATAAAATCTAAATTATTCATGTCAACATATAGATATAATCATGTTATAAACATTTCTATTTTCTATTTCTATTTTATATTTTTTAAAAGAAATCCCTTATAATTAGTAAGGTTGCATTCTATTTGATCCATATATAATATAATATAATATAATAAAGTTTTATTCATTTTTATTAAATGAAGTCTTAATTTTTTTGTTATGGCTTTAGAGAAGTTTCAGCAGTCTTCAGTCACACAATCCTTCAAAATTTATTCAATATGCTGATTTGTAGATCAAGAAGCATTCTTTTTTTCTATATTAATATTTGCTTGATGAATAGAATATATAACTCAAAATAAATAAATTATAAAAAACACCGAATAAATACAACATGTGTATCACTTCATGATCATCTCAATACATAATTGATTCTATTCTACATGCACTGTCTAAACGTGCCTATAACTTAATACAGAGTGAATCCCCTCTAAAATCACACACACACACACACACACACACACACACACAAAACTAGAATAAATGGAATATCATCATGAAGGTCATGGAGGAATTTACTTGCTCCTACTTAATGCAAAAAAGTAGGATCATATGCATATGTTTATTGCTAAGCTACTGTGAGGAGTGTGGCAGTAAATTTAATTTGAGGTTTAAAAGTACAAAGAGCTGCTTTATAATTCATGGCCGCTTGTTTGAGAGGAGAACTCCATCAGACTCTTTATTTCACTTTTCACTTCCTCAGCGTGAAAACATGAAAAATTAAACAGCTTGTTTTTCTGTGTGTGTGTGTGTGTGTGTGTGTGATACATTAATATATCTGCACCTCGTTTGACAGGAGATTATTATAGAGGGCGTTCACAACTCCTCTAATCCTGAAATAAAACCAAACACAAAAATATAAACAAACAAAAACAAAACACCTTCTCCGGAAGCCACAAGAATAAAGGAAATCAAGAGAGAGCCAGCGATCCTCTTTTCAGTCTTTTCATGTACTTTGCTTAATGGTTATTTAATTGATATAACACATCTCTGACACAAAAGAAGATTGATTCACAATTCATGGGTGATTCATTCAGACATTATATTCCTGGTGAATTAATGTGAATGTGGCATCAGAGCTGGAGCAGATGTCAAGAACTTTGGTGAATTGCAGCTTTTCACCGTATTTCCTTCGCTGAGACTGTATGGGTTTAAAAGACTAGACAAGGAGTATTGAACACTTGTGATGCTGTTGAGTCTTTTTGGCTTTGAGCTCAGGGCAGTTATGAGTAGTTATGACATGTGTTTTGAGCCTTGAACATTATTTCAGCACAATACCTAGTTGAATGTTGTTTTCATAGCACAACGAAAATATTATTAGAAAGATCTGTAGATTTTATTAAAAGGTACTGCACCAAGCAAGCAAGCAAGCAAACAAACAAACAAACAAACAAACAAACAAATAAACAAACAAATCCTCTGAGTCCACATAGAAAAAAATAAATGACAGCATTGTAAAGTGAGAATTAAAAAAAAGTACATTGAAAATTGAGTCTCTGTTACTTATAATCTATAATTATTATTATTCATTTGTTTATTTTAATTTGTTTTTGAAGTTATTTTTTGTCATTTATATTTTTACTATCAAACATGAGTTTTCATTTATACAAAATAACCAATGGAAATAAATTAATTTAAATAAACAAATAAATAAACAAACAAATATATTCAATTCAATTCACCTTTATTTTCGTAGCGCTTTTACAATGTAGATTGTGTCAAAGCAGCTTCACATAGAAGATTATAGTAAATTGAATCAGTGTCAGTCCAGTTTTCAGAGTATAAATTCAGTTCAGTTTAGCTCAGTTTAGTGTGGTTTAATATTCAGAACTGAGAGTCCAAACACTGAAGAGCAAATCCATCAATATGCTGCTCTATAGATCCTGAACCATGTAAGCCAGTGGCGACAGCGGCGAGGAAAAAACTTTTCCAATTGGCTAAAGTGAAGAATTAAAAAACCTCGAGAGTAACCAGGCTCAGTTGGGCATGACCATTTCTGCTATGGCCGTCTAGTGCAGAGCTGCAGTCTAGGCGCCGAAGGCTGAAGAAGCTGGATGTCAGCAAGACTCGTCTGTCCCTGGAGTGTCACAAATATCTATGCTCATGCTCTCCACTCCTCCATGATCACCACAGCAGCTGCTCAGGATACAGCCTGGTCCAGGATTATGGAAACCTTGGGATCATCTCGTCGCTGTCTTGGATCGCATCAGTGTTGCTGCATAGTCTCTTGGGGCCTCGGGATGAGTATCCCCAGGTGGAAATAGAGAATAAAGAGAATAATTAGCGTAGCTGCTGTTCATAGTGTATATAAACGAGATGCAAAAACCTGCGTGGGGCATATTCATGTATCATACCGTTATGTGATGCATTATGCTTTACTAAAAAGATAGGTCTTTAATATAGTTTTGAACTGTGAGAGTGGTGTCTGAGCCTTGGACATTATCAGGAAGGCTATTCCTGAGTTTAGGAGCCATAAATGAGAAGGCTCGACCTCCTTTACTCGACTTTGCTGTTTGAGGTACTACCAGATGCCCTGACTTTTGAGATCTTAAAGAGCAGGTTGGATTGTAGCAAGCCAGAAGGTTGGTTAGACAAATAGGATCTATATTATTTAAGCTTTATTAGTAAGAAGCAATGTTTTAAATTCAATATGAAACTTAACAGGCAGCCAGTGTAAGGAGGATAAAATTGGGGTGATGTGATCATATTTTCTAGACCTGGTAAGAACTCTGGCAGCTGCATTTTGTACTAGCTGAGGTTTGTTAATAGAGGATGTTCTCTGATAAAAGAAAGCAGTTTTTGTGACATGGGATATATGATTTTCAAAAGTTAAATTTCTGTCTTATATGACACCCAGATCTTTTATAGTAGAGCTAACGCTAACTTTGTATGCCTCTAATTGTAGGTCGAGTTGTGAGATCTGCTGTGTACAGGATTTAGGCCCAATAAGTAATAAATCTGTTTTGTCTGAGTTTAAGAGAAGAAAATTGTTGGTCATCCAGTCTTTAACATCTTTAATACACTCAGTTAGCTGAGACAGTTCAGACGTCTCATCAGGTTTAGTTGAAATATACAATTTTGTGTCATCTGCATAGCAGTGGAAGCTGATCCCATGTCTTCTAATAATGTCTCGCAGGGGTAGCATGTATATTGTAAATAGCAAAGGGCCTAAAAATGATCCAAACAAATAAAACAAATAGAAATAAGTAAATAAAAATCATTCAAATGAAAGTAAATTATAATTATAGTAAATAAGTAAACAAATAAACAAATTATTTAATAAAAATAAGTAAAATAAATTAGCAAAAATAGCGCAAATAAATAAATAAATGTGATGATAAAAAAGTCAATCAAAATTAATGACAGCATTGTAAATATTCAGTCATCATTACTCATCTACTATCCATTATATTATATTATATTATATTATATTATATTATATTATATTAAATTATTGTTGTACGGTTCTTTGTGAGGGAAGAAGAAGACAGGGTCGGCGTAAGGTAGTGACAAAGTTTCTTTATTTTTATTTCCCTTTTTCGGGGATCAACAACAATCTCATGTGGTGGTTGTTGCTTCGCTCTCTCTCTCTCCCGACTGGTCTCTCTCGCTCCCTTAAGAAGGCGTCTCTCCGACCCAATCACTAGAGAAAGCAGGTGTTATTAATTATTTCTGATTGGGCTACTGACCAGCCGCCGGTGTCTCCACTCTCTCTCTCCCCCTTTCGGGTGTTCAGCCACGCTCTCCCCCCCTCCTCCCCCTCCCGCCCGGGAGAGGAAGTCAGCCACGACCATCTGCGCGCCCGGCCTGTGGACCACCTTGAATTTAAATGGTTGTAAAGCGAGATACCAACGGGTGATCCGCGCGTTGGTATCCTTCATGCGGTGGAGCCACTGGAGGGGAGCATGGTCCGAACAGAGGACGAATTCTCGCCCCAGGAGATAATAACGGAGGGTGAGGACCGCCCACCGTATCGCCAAACACTCCCTTTCTATGGTGCTGTACCTAGCCTCCCGGTTGGACAGTTTCCGGCTGATGTACAGCACCGGGCGCTCCTCACCCTCAACCTCCTGGGAGAGAACCGCCCCCAGGCCCCGTTCAGATGCATCTGTTTGTAAAAGAAAGGGGAGAGCAAAGTTAGGAGCGTGCAATAGCGGCCCCCCGCAAAGTGCAGCCTTAACCTCGGTGAAGGCCTGTTGGCACTGCTCCGACCATTGGACAGTATCTGGTTCCCCCTTTTTAGTAAGATCAGTCAGGGGGCTGACGAGGTCCGAATAATTTGGTATAAACCGTCTGTAATATCCCGCCAGACCCAAAAACTGTCTTACCTCCTTTTTGGTCTTGGGTCTTGGACAAGTTGCAATTGCTGCAGTTTTATCAATTTGGGGCTGCACCTGCCCATGGCCCAAGTGGAAGCCCAGATACCTCACCTCCACACGCCCAACCGCGCACTTCCTCGGGTTGGCCGTAAGCCCGGCCAGCCTCAGCGCCGTTAACACCGCCCGCACATGTTGCATATGCCGCTGCCAATCATTACTGTATATGATTATATCATCCAGATAGGCAGCGGCATATTCCGAGTGACGGGCCAGTATTTTGTCCATCAGGCGCTGGAACGTGGCCGGTGCCCCGAACAACCCGAACGGAAGCGTCACAAATTGGTGTAAACCAAACGGCGTCGTGAAGGCCGTTTTTTCACGGGATAAAGGAGTTAGGGGTATCTGCCAATAGCCTTTTGTCAGATCCAATGTCGAATAATAGCGAGCAGCGCCTAACCGGTCGAGCAATTCGTCAACCCGCGGCATTGGATACGCGTCGAATTTCGACACAGCATTTAATTTGCGATAATCCACACAAAACCGGACCGACCCATCTGTTTTGGGTACCAAAACGATCGGGCTGGCCCAGTCACTGCGGGATTCTTCTACTACACCCATTTCCAGCATTTTTCTTAATTCATCCTGAACCACCTTTTTTTTGTGTTCCTTACGACCACGCCCGGTTCAGTCTCGATGTGGTGCTGAATTAAGTTGGTGCGACCGGGTAGGGGGGAGAACACGTCTGCAAATTCAATTTGGAGGCGCCGGACATCGGTGAGCTGAGCGGGCGAAAGATGGTCACCCCCGGCGACCAGGGTGTTTGCCCAATTCCGGCTAACACTCTCTGGTCCCAGGTCATCCTCGCTGGTAACGAGTGCCGCCAGCATCACCTCCTCCGGCTCCCTCCACAGTTTTAATAAATTAATATGGTAAATTTGACGTGCCCCCCTCCTGTCCGTTCGCACCACCTCATAATCAAGATCGCCAACTCGTCGTGTGACCACAAACGGCCCTTGCCACTTGGCGAGTAATTTGGAACTGGAAGAAGGCAGCAGTACAAGGACTTTATCTCCCTTTGTGAATTTTCGTAGTTTAGTGCCCTTATCATATCGCCTGCGTTGTTCCTCCTGGGCCTTGAGCAAATTCTCCGTAGAGAGCCGCCCCAGTGTGTGGAGTTTTGCTCGTAGGTCCAGGATATATTGAATTTCGTTTTTGCTTTGTGAAGGCTCGTCCTCCCAAACCTCTCTAACAACATCCAAAACCCCATGGGGCTGTCTGCCGTAGAGAAGCTCGAAGGGGGAAAACCCCGTGGAGGCTTGGGGAACCTCCCGCACAGCAAATAATAAGGGCTCCAACCACTTATCCCAATTTTTCGCGTCCTCGTGAACGAATTTACGGATCATTGATTTAAGCGTGCGATTAAACCTTTCCACCAGCCCATCTGTTTGTGGGTGATAGACGCTGGTGCGAATCGATTTAATGCCCAATAATCCGTAAAGTTCGCGTAGTGTACGTGACATGAACGCGGTGCCTTGATCAGTGAGGATCTCCTTGGGGATCCCCACTCGGGAAATCAGACTAAACAGAGCTTCCGCAACACTCTTTGCTGAGATGTTACGGAGCGCTACTGCTTCCGGGTATCGCGTTGCATAATCCACTAGGACTAATGCAAAGCGGTGCCCGCGTGCGGATCGCTCTAATGGCCCGATGAGATCCATACCAATTCTCTCGAAGGGGATCTCCATGATTGGTAAAGGGCGCAATGGCGCTTTTGATGTGGCCGGTGGGTTCACCAGTTGACATTCACGGCATGCAGCGCACCATCTGCTAACATCCCCGTGAATGCCCGGCCAAAAGAATCGGGTCATGAGGCGATTTAAAGTGGCCGCTTGACCTAAATGTCCGGCCATGGGATTCGAGTGAGCCGCCTGGAAAAGCATTTCCCGGCGGCTCTTTGGTACTAATAATTGGGTTGTATCTTCCTTTGTTTGAGTGTCTTGGGTCACTCAATACACCCTGTCATTAATAATCTTAAAATACGGATAGGACAGGGGTCGATCAGGCTGGAGGATTCTCCCATCAATGACCTGCACTCTTTCAAGTGCATGTCTCAGCGTGTCGTCACGCGACTGCTCTAGGGGAAAGTCTTTCCACCGGGAAATTCCCGGCCCTGCCCCTGAGTCAGTGCGTGACGTCATCACTTGGGATTCCCCCAGCTGAGCGACCCGCCCCCTATTCGGCGATTTTTTTTTCCAAGACACACCCGCGCTTAGGATTTCCAGTAATTTGTTAAAATCAGGCCAATTCGTCCCCAGGATTAGCGGGTGTTTGAGGTGTGGATTAACCGCTACCTCCACATTATGCTTTTTCCCCCTGAATTGAATTTTCATAGCCGTTAGCGGATAGTGTCTTACCTCTCCGTGCACACACCTTACCTGCACCGTGCGGCTCTTATCCAATGCCGAGCGTTGCACCAAGCATTGGTGGATGGAGGTTTGGTTATAGCCTGAATCCACCAAGGCCTGATAGGTATCCCCCTTAATACTCACCGGTATTTGATACAGCCCATTGCGACCGGGGGCGACGGCTGGCGCGTCGGGCAGGCGGATCAATGCCCCCACCTCCATTACGGAGCAGTTCTCTGGGGCATGATCCTCCCCCCCGCAATGCCAACACGCCGGCCCAGACCTTCCCGTTACACCCCCGGGGCCAGCAGGACCAACCGATTGGGCCGGAGAGAGACCTGTCGGCGCCTGAAACCCGCCCATAGTTCGGGCGTCCCCCTCTCGATCCCGATAAGCGCCCCAGCGAGGCGTGAAGCGCTGAGGGTCCGGGCCTGGGGTTCGCCTCCTGGGCGCCGGGATGGGCGGTCCCCGCGATCTGGGAGTGGGAGGAGAGAGAGACAGAGATGGGACAGGGGGAGAGAGAGAGAGAGGTTATTTCGCCGACCCTGGACCTCGCTACCAGGTGATCCTCCGCCAGCTGGATGGCCGTGTCCAGATCGTCTGGCCGATGGCACTGGACCCATTCCGATGTTCGGGAGGGAAGGCGGGCTATGAACTGCTCCAGTACCACGGCATCCACGACCTGGGCGATGGTCCGGTCATCCTGTACCAGCCATCTGCGGCAGGCGTCGCGGAGCTGCTGGGCAAATACGAAGGGCCGGCCGCTTTCTTCCAGCTTCAGCGACCGGAAGCGCTGGCGTTGTTCCTCCGGATTGCGGCCGGCCCGCTGAAGTATGGCTCGCTTCAGGTGAGCATAGTCCAGGAGATCCTCGGCCGGTAGCTGCTGTGCGGCGGTCTGGGCTTCGCCCGACAGCAGCGGGATGACTCGTACCGGCCAATTGGCCCGCTGCCACCCACACGCTTTAGCCATCTTCTCGAATAAGTCGAGAAAGACTTCCGGGTCATCTGTGGGCCCCATTTTGTGTAGTGTTATGGGAGGGTGGGTGGCTGATGGTACGGCGGGCTGGATCTCCCGGTCCAGCAGACTCCGGACGAGCTCGCGGTCCTCGCGCTGGGCCTCCACCAGGACTTTAAATCGCTCTTCCTGCTCAGCCCGGATATCCAGGAGTTCCTGGTGCTGTTCACGGTGGATCACTTCCGCAAATGGACTGGTGGACGGAGTGGTCATCTTGGCAGCGAGATCTCTTCTTCTTCCTGGGTTTCGGCACCACTGTTGTACGGTTCTTTGTGAGGGAAGAAGAAGACAGGGTCGGCGTAAGGTAGTGACAAAGTTTCTTTATTTTTATTTCCCTTTTTCGGGGATAAACAACAATCTCATGTGGTGGTTGTTGCTTCGCTCTCTCTCTCTCCCGACTGGTCTCTCTCGCTCCCTTAAGAAGGCGTCTCTCCGACCCAATCACTAGAGAAAGCAGGTGTTATTAATTATTTCTGATTGGGCTACTGACCAGCTGCCGGTGTCTCCACTCTCTCTCTCCCCCTTTCGGGTGTTCAGCCACGCTCTCCCCACCACAATTATATTATATTATATTATATTATATTATATTATATTATATTATATTATATTATATTATATGATTAATTTTCCTTTTGGCTTATCCAACATATGTTTTGAGCAGCGGATGCCCTACCAGCTGCCACCCATCACTGAGAAACATCCATAAATACTTATTCACACACATACACTACGCCCAATTTAGCTTAACCAATTCACCTGTACCGCATGTCTTTGGACTTGTGGGGGAAACTGGAGCACCCGGAGGAAACCCATGCGAACACGGGGAGAACATGCAAACTCCACACAGAAATGCCAATTGACCCAGCCGAAACTCAAACCAGTGACCTTCTTGTGAGGCGAACATGCTACCCACTGCATTACCACACATTATATTATATTATATTATATTATATTATATTATATTATATTATATTATATTATATTATTCAAAATACATGGCAGCACGTTGGTGCAATGGGTGGCACAATCGCCTCACAGCAAGAAGGTCGCTGGTTCGAGCCCCAGCTGGGTCAGTTGGCATTTCCGTGTGGAGTTTGCATGTTCTCCCTGTGTTTGTGCACAATCCAAAAGACATGTGGTATAAGTGAATTTAATAAGCTAAATTGCCCATATGTGTATGTGAGTGTGTAAAAGAGTGTATGGGTGTTTCCCAGTGTTGCGGCTGGAAGGGCATCCGCTGTGTGAAACATGTGCTGGATAGGTTGGCAGTTCATTCTGCTGTGGCGACCCCGGACTAAGCTGAAAAGAAAATGAATGTATGAATGAATCCAAAATGCATAATCAAATATGTTTCGCTTGAATAGCACATTATCAAATTCAAAGAAATAACAGCATCAACAAATATTGTATCATTTCAACAACACTCTCCAAATTCAAGTACAAGGAGAAAGCGCAGCTGTTTTTTTTCTGTATGGATTTTGTTGTGATAACACTTAAATGATTGTAAACTCTTTACAGTACTGAATGATGACAGAGCATATGGAGTCACATTTCATACCAGTAAAATTGAAAGTGAAAACAAACCATTTGAAAAGTCTCTGTGCTGTGTCAAGAACATTGTGTATCACAATCATGTTCAGTTTAGAATTAGAGGAGCTGAACTGTTTTTAATCACAGATTTAAAACAAAACCATTGTGAGGGTGAATCACACTGAAATCTGTCAAAATGATGAACAGCCTTCAGAATTTTCCATCATGGCTAAAAACAATGTTATTCATAGAAAAAAAATCTGTTAATGTGATCTCTGGGCTGGAGCACCCTTAGAAGAGTTGTATTTCATTGTCTTGAACTTAGGATCAGATTTATAGCGTAGACATACAGTTGAGGTGCAAATTACTAGCCCTCCTGTGAAATTTCAATTTGTCACAAAGTGTGACTTAACATTCATTCATTTTCCTTCGGCTTAGTTCATTATTTATCAGGGGTCACCACAGCAGAATGAACCGCTAACTTTTTCAGCATGTGTTTTATGCAGAGGGTGCCTTTCCAGCAGCAACACAGTACTGGGAAACACCCATACACTCTCACATTCATGAGGAGAACATGCAAACTCCACACAGAAATGCCAACTGGCCCAGCCCGGACTAACCACTGAGCCACCGCATTTTTAAACATAATAGTTGTAATAACTAATTTCTAATAACAAATTTATTTTGTCTTTGCCATGGTGACAGTAAATCATATTTTACTAGTTATTTTGCAATATTGAGCTTAAAGTGCAAAGCCTTAACTGAGTTATCCTAACTAGACAAGTTAGGATATTTAGGAAAGTTATTGTATCGCAATGTTTTGTTCTGTAGCCATGTCAAAAATAAATAAATATATAAGAGGACTAATAATATTCACTTTTTTCACAATTTTGAATAATTCCTTGGTCTGTTAAACAGCACTTGGAAATATTTAAAAAATAATGAATTCTCTGTTTCCATTGCTTCACATTGGACGTTTTCATACTGTAACAATTCTCCAAGTTCTCTATACAGAACCGTTATTCAATCATAGCAGTGGGCATTTACTCCCAAGCCTTCAATGTGGCCCATAAAATCTGATCGTCTCTCAAGCTGACATCAAAATCAGGGTACCAGACAGCCTAATAATCATTGATTTTGATGTTTTGAAGTCCGAAATTGCTTACTACTCAGTAGGTACTGCATTTGAATTAAAATGTACTACTTGACTGTTAGAAAAGTACGTTCTATACAGTATGAATGTGAGTAGTATGAATGGAACTCGGACATACTACATCTGCCATTTTGTAATGATAACATGACCTACCCTCGTCAGTTGCGTCGCATCCAGGGCCGGCCCGTGGCATATGCAGTATAGTCAAATGCTAAGGGCGCTGTACATTCAGGGGGGCACCAGAAATGAGGGAAGAAAAAAAAAGTGTAACTTCACTATTCCTAAAACTATTTGGTATTACAACTTTAGAAAAGAATAAGCTCACATTAATTTGATCGCATAGTGCAAAACCTAAGAATTATTAGTATTATTAATAATAATAATAATATAGCCTACTTACCAAGGACGCCTTCTCTTCCAAATAATTAGACTTTACCTGCTACACGGTGTTCATTTTTTAATGGGACATCAAGCTCAACATGTCAAAACATCCCAAACTGTCTGGTGTGCAGGGGAAGCAAAAAAGAAAAGAAGAGAAGAAAAAAAAAACGACAAAGACAGAGGTTATGTTATGATAAAGATTATTATTTTGCTGTATCCCTACTATGATTGATAACGCTGTTAAACATTAGCATGACACATGCCTGTCAACCCTCCAGTTTTTGCCTGCTATCATCCAGTTGAAGTATTTTCCCATATTTCCCCCTTATTTCTAATCTTTTATGAAAAGTGAAAGTACTGTTCTCTGAGCCGATCTCAAATGTGATATGACTGCAAGAGCTGTTCAAGAGAATTGTGCTTTAGCTTTATTTTGGCTTAAAAGCACGTCAAAATTAATATAAACACATCTGCATTCACTTTCTTTCCATTAAAGCTGTGTGTCGATCGTCGTAAACTCTGAATCAGTGAATGCATGCTGACTGACGGACGCGGTCCATATGATAAAAATGTTCCCAGATAAGCTTCTGTAGGCTTTGGGGTGTTTTTAAACAGAAAAAATACACTTAATAACATGTAAACATGTTCGTCCTCCGTGTTTTATTTTAAACACAAATAATTTTCTCTTAAATGAGCATAAACAGTTAATCAAATGCTTTCATTAGACTATAGATCTGTGCATTATTACAGAGACACCTCTATTATCAAACAAAACAAAATGAAAGATTCACTAGCTGCTCTTCACTAAATAACTACAGTAACTTTAATCAATATTTAAATGCAGTAAAAAGTGAATGAGATTTTATAAATTGATTTAATTTCTGTATAGGCCATTGATTTTAATAGGCTAAACCTTTTATTTTATTGTTAATATTTTCTAATGTTTGCTATGTATTCTATCATTTGAAGCTAATTGCTGTCCCCTATTTTTATATCCCAGTGTTGACATGGCATAACATGGTTTGCTAATCAATAAATAGCTAGCTCTCTCTGTTAGTTTTAAAGTCAGCTAATATTATGGAAGGGCATAGATGTTATGGAAAATAGTAATAGTAATGTAACCACCCCCACCATTCATTCCTCAGGAAAATGTGTAAATATTAGATCTATTCAGCAGTTGCTTTAACATTCATTGCAAAGGCATGGCTATCTAACATTTTCCCAGCTTGTAATAATCAATCAAAATTCTCTTTCATTTTCTGTTTGTTGTATTGCAGTTCATATTGTTTAAAGTGCAGTTATCAAAAACTTTACATCAGTGTTAAAGTGTACAATATTAATGTTAGAGCATAGCTTAGCATTCCCTCATGGTTTATTATACTGCAGTTTACTCATTCTTTGCATTCGCGAATTAGCATTTCACTGTAATGACAATAAAATTTAAATTGTTACTAATATATGAATTACTAATAAAATTTGTATATCAGAATATGTGCATTGTGTATTATACAGTATAGTCTACATCATGCATGTATCTCTAGGTTTTTCATTTATATTAATACATCTTATTTTATTCTTTAAATCACGTGTTTATAAATAGACTGGTGTCACATACTCCTCTTCTGTCTTTAAATGCGCTGCTGAGGTTTCTCAGTCCCACCATTGCAAATCCTTCTTTCTAAGTATTTTGAATGTACAATTGCTTTATTTAAATAAAAAGATGTCCAAGACAAAGCTAATAAGTTTCTTATTAGTAAATGTACACTACCAATGGAATTTACTGCAATATGAAGGAGCGCCACCTGAAATCTTGTCTAGGGCACCAAATTGGTTAGAGCTGGCCCTGGTCGCATCACTCACATTCATGAATTCTCTCACGGTGAATCAATTGAATATCGAAGCATCTATCAGATGCGCACTTCAAAATCACGCCAGAAATAGTAGGTCATCCTGATATATTTCACATGCAATTTTTTTAATTTTATGAATTCAATCATACTATTTAGCTCGCATACTGTTTTTAGTGTATGAAATTATGCGATTTCGCACGCAGCCTTTGCGTGTAAAAACGACTCAAACTTCGTAAGTGCACACCAGACAACAGTATGTAATTATGAAAAGCCAGTTCATGACCTGTTTATGGAAGACACTGAGTAAACTTATTTCTGTGCCATTGGGATTTAGAATGTATAAAATTTACAATGTCAAATCACTGGCAGAATTTCAAATCAATATTTTAGGATATTTATATACATTATATTCACATTTTACATGAATCTTGAAGTCTACAAGAATTGGAAATTGCTGATACAACTGATACAGAATACTGATAAGGAGGCGGGGCTTTTTTGTGCATCATTTCCTTGTAGCAAACTATTGGTAAGAAGGTTAAGAATATTGTGGCTAAAACCTTCAAACTGACATCAACAGTGAAGGAAAGCCACTCCAAATGCCACGACTTAGATTAAAGATTACCAAAACTATTTTTTTTGTACAATGTAATTGTTCACTTAAACCTCTATCAAAATAAGCACTGTAAATTGATTTCACACAAACCTTAATGCATTACCATGAAAACTTAAGACTGATTTATACTTCTGCGTCAAGCTTACGTGTATAGTCTGACGTAGAATTTGCATGGTCGCTTAGCCCTCGCCATGGCTGACGCCAACATTGATACACACCTCTCAAAAAATTACACGTCGCAATGATGCATATCACAAGCTCTTTGATTTGTCAGCTTGGTTGCGGTTATAAGTGTGGGTGGTGTTGAGAGTGTTGCGAGTGTTTAGAAGTGTTGAGTTCTGTGAAGGAGCTCCAGGTGGAAACTTTTGTTTAGTGTTTACTTACTGATTAAAGTTGTTGCACATCTGAATTAGCGAGTTTTAGCTACTTGTAAATTAAGTTAACCTTCAGAAAAAACAAAACACCTGAGAAGAAACTTGACACAGAAGAACATAACATAACCTACTACCAGCTAGTGTTTCGGAAGTGTTATTGCAGAGCAACACAAGCAGCACGCAGAAGAATACATGCACGGCTACGCACAAGGCAGGTGCCGTGGATCACAGCGATCACTTGACGCAGAAGAATAAATCAGTCTTAAACAGAATACAGTGTAAAGTTCTAAAGCTGTTAAACAAAACTTACCTTAGGGAGACTGTAAAAAGGCTCATTTGATTGCATACACTCTCAGAAAAAAGGTACACAGTGGTACAAATAATGTTCCTTAAGGAACTGTTTTGTACTTTTGTAAAAGTTGTAACTTATATAAAACAGAAAAGGCCTATTATGAAACTGTTATGTACCTTTTATGGTAGAATTGAATGAAGGTACACAATTATTCTCATAAAAAAGGTACATAAGTGTTGGACAACTCCTTTATTACAATATCTATGAAAACAAATATGACTAGAAAGGCAAAGTGATTTTAAGAATAATTTTCATGTTAAAACATGAATCATCATATAAAAGCATATTTTTACAGAAACCGATAAACATTATTTAAGTTCTATAATACAAAACAACTGATATAACAAAACTATAGGTATTGTACACTAAACTTTTAGGCATTTTAATAAACATTTGGTAAGTATTTTCTGATGAATACAGTTTCATTATTGATATCCACACCTTTTGGCGGTTGCTTTCCACTACGCACGTGAGCTGGCAAAAGTTCTGCATATGCAAAGGGTTCATGCAGACATTTCAGTATTGTAAAACTAATCAAACATTGTGCATATCTCATTACAATACTTTTCCATAATTATATTTCTATTTTAGGTAACACTTTAATTTGATGGTCCATTTGAGTATTAGTAGAGGGTCTGCTTAATATCTGTTGATACTGCTGCTTCAACAGACATTTTACTGACTACAAGAAACTTTTCAAGTACATGTCAACTTACACAATCTCACGGCAATTCGTAACTTTTTGATTTAGTGGCTAATTCGTATGAATTCATACGATCTAATTTGTACAATTTAGTACGATTTGCTCATCACTCAATGACGGTTGGGGTTAGGTGCCACGCCTCCTTTTTAAAATCTTACACTTTTGTACGACTGAACTCGTATGAATTTGTACGAATTAGCCACTTAACCGACAAAAAAAATACTTACGTTTTCTCATGAGATCAGGCTGGGTACCTTCATGGAATACATTTGTATCTTTGATGAAGTTACAATATTGTCTCTGCAGATTTTAAAAACCAAAAGGTACATTTTGGTTTCCCATGGTACAAATCATGACCTTAACCCTCTACTGCACGTATTATGATAGATCTATTCAAAATATTTGACTGTTTTCTTTTCTTAAAACTTGAAGTGCTGTAAAAAAATTGGAAAAAATATTTTTTTAAGGTACTTCATAATATGTTTCTATATGGCAACAATGTCCAATAGTGGATCTAACTTAGAACTGTCAGGGTTCTGCCACTTTGTTCTTGTTAATTCTTGTTTTGGTGGCAGAGTCCGGACACTAGCTCTGTCTTGTCCTGTCCTGTAGTGATTGGCTCGAGTTTTCTTGGGTCGAGCACTTGTTTTGTCATTGTCTGGGTGCGCGTCGTCATAGGTGCGCGCGGACCGTGCGTGCTTCCGCTTGATGCGGGCATCCTTGGGACGCGCGCTCTTGTACTCGTGTTTGTGTTTTGTTTCGTCAGCATCCCGCTGTTTCATTTCAGCGTCTCCGTCTAGTTGGTTTCGGTTTTGGTTGGCGCTGAGATGAAACATTAGCGTTGCATTTGTGTGAGCGCACGGTAAGGTGTTTTTACTTATCGTGTGCTTGTGTCTTGCGTCTGTCAAAGCACGTGGCTCTGTGTTGTCTCTTTGTGTCATGTGCTCTCCCGTCTATTGTCTAGTCCCACCCTCCTTGTTAACCCATTATTAGTTAATTATGTTCATCTGTTTGTGTGTTAATTTACTCCTGCTTATATTCTCCTCATGTCTGCTGTCTTGTGCCAGTTCGTCATCGTATGTTGCCTCATCGTGTGTATGGTCCAGTCTTGCTCCCTGCCAGCCTGCCCAGTCCAGTCTAGTTTGGTTTGTTTGTTTGTTTTGTTAATGTTTTCCCCCTCGGGGTAGTTTGTTTTGCCATTTATTTTAATTTATTAATAATAAAACCCACATTCTTTTCTGTACCTGAGTCCTCGCTCTCTTTTCCTCTACACCGACCGTGAAAAGAACTTTCCTTATATTTAATAATTTTGTTGTTTGGTGTTTCAGCATTATAAGTTTAACACAGAACTTATAAATGACACCTTATACATATTTTCCAACAACTCAAATTCCAACAGCTTTCATTTATTCCATTCAGCTACTAGCTAACAATGATTATATATTATACTACATACTATACAACGCAAGGGCGTAGGTTTGCACTTGACATTTGCCCCACCAACCCCCCAAGCCCCCCCCCCCCCCGATATATATATATATATATATATATATATATATATATATATATATATATATTTAGATATATGCTGCTATTAATTATTTAACTGCTATTAAAATATATTATTAATTAATCCTCTCTTCACAAAATTTAATAAGTTAAATAAATAGTCAGGCCAAGGGAGGTTCGGGTGGTTTGAATGGCCAAACATTGGATTATTAATGTTTTAATTTTTTTTTATTATTCAAATGGCAAAATTCTGACAGAGCAAAGTTCAATGTACTGGCCAGTTTGTTATTTGCCTATAGGCATTGGTTTTTGATTTAAAACAAGTTTTAAAAGATTTCTAAAAAATAAAAAAATGTAATGATAGATGATAATAAATTTGTATTTTAAAAATAAGTATCTTTTCATATTTCTTTATTCAAAAATTTCATTAGTTATAAAACTGTAATATTAAACTTACAGTTTAAATGCACATTTGTAAATAAACAAATTTAACTTTAACTTAAAATAGTATGCTAAGCAATTTGACAAAATGGTAGGACATATTTTTGGTACATCAATTTGGTACATGTGGTTATGATGACCATCTAATATGATGACTAGCTAATCCAGCAAAAATTTGTCACTAAAATGTCACTAAAATGCAGTATTTATCCCTCATAATTAAAATAGAAAATCAGGAAAATAACTGCAAAAAGGTTAAAAAAAAATAAATAAATAAAAAATTAAAAAACTGTCCCTTTCAATAAACTGGTTATGGGTCTGATAGGGTAATGTTAAAAGAATGTTTATTAATTGATAAAGAGAGAGTTTAATAAAGACTTCTGTTTATTTTAGCCATAGTACAAATGAAACATGTCTCATATATTATGCCCACAGGCTGTATTTTTTTCTGACTAATTGTTTCAATCGAAATTGGACATGCTACCAATGGGGGGTTAAATTCCTGGAATTTTACGGGAGATGGAACAAAACAGGAGATGGGTATGAAATACAGGAGACTCCCGGGAAAAACAGGTGTATTGGCAGGTATGATGTAGCTGTTTATCTGTAGTTAGTTTTCAGAACATAATATTCACAGACTATATCTGCCTGTATAACGCTAGACTGTGCATTAAAGTGGGGGGAAAAACACGAGCATAACTGGCATTATCATTCAGTACTCATTCAGTAGCGAACTTGCGTATATGTGACTTACACTTTTCTTGAAAAAACTTAATGACTACCTTTTCTTTCTCGTTTTACCTTTTTCCTCGCTTGTGTGTGTTACCCAACACACCTTATTCTTGCACGGGAAAAAAAAACAATCCACCGCGTTTGGCACTGCTTGTATCTAAACGCAGCCACACCCCCCCAGATGACAGCAAGGAAAGGCACAGCCAATCAAAATGTCCATATGTGTTTTGGGGGAGGGAGGACTCGAGGAGGGAACGTCTTTTAACCCTTTCTGTGTGTCTAAGTTAACATTGACAGAGCAATTTTTTTTTTAAGTGGATTAAATCATTGGTGGGGACATTTCAATGGTCGGTGGATATTGGTGGGGATGCATCCCCTCTGTCCACCCTAAATCTACACCCCTGATACTACGCCTGTCTTATCTGCCTCAGAGCTAACTTACTTAAACTGTCTCCATCACTGCTCTTATCAAATGTCTAATTTGCATCATTCTTATGGTCACTAAAACCCATCTCATCATCATTTCATCTGCATGAAGAGCCAGTTCTGTCCTTTTCTTCTTTCACCTAACATAGAACATGGTGGTGCTCGCTAATACACTGTTCCCTGTATTCATATCTATTCAAAAGTAGTATTGCCATTAAAACTAGATTTGATCTATTATGCAAATTCCATTAGCATACACCTAATCAACATTATATTACTAGCTTTCATGTTGTTATTGTTAAAAGTTCAAGTTCACAGCTGACCTTGCTAGCTAGCTAACCCATTACAGTATTGCACAGTGTTGCTATTTGGCAACACATACATTTGATCGATTAACACAAAAAACTAATTTGATTAAAAAAAAAATTGAGCTGTGAATATATCATCATAACTTACTGGAGGTTATGTTTCAGATTTATTTGTGCATCTGACATAATTTGATCCTTAGTTTTTATTGACGTTTAGATTTGCATTCAGCAACTACTCACAATAAATGCCAGTCTGTCAGAAATTGCGCTACAGAAAAACACTGCACGTCATGTGACTTAATCAAAGCACATCATTGGCTACACTAGGTCTTCTCTTCCCAAAAAATTTTTTTTTTTAAAAATCAACGTTGGTCTTAAAGAAACAGTGGCTGGGAAATTAACATAAATATCATGTTGCCATATGGCAACAATATGTGGTAGAAGGTTAAAGGTACAAACTGCAATGGTACTAATTTGTTTCTTTGTTTTAAGGTACAATTTTGTTCCACAAAAAGGCACTGCCCCAGTGACAAGGGTTTGTACCTTCTTTGGTACAACATTGTACCATTTTTTCTGAGAGTGTATCATGACAAAATGTTCAAGAACTATTTTCCATTAGCTCATTTTTATCAACCAATTTTAATAAGCAGCAAGATCCCTTAAAAGAAAGCTATGTGTTGGATACTTCTGGCACACAAATGTTTTCAACAAGCCATGGGAGGTAGTTTGTGGTAGTCTGTGAGTTACAGTTTCTGGCCTTTTCTCCTATTCGTACTGCATTGGGAATGCTGGAATTTCTAACAAATATCCGCTGACTCTGACTTTTGAGAGAAAGAGAGTAAGGAATTTATTGGGCAACGATGGAGTGAGAAACTAATAATGAAGACTGTTTGTTGAGGAACCCAGAGGAAATCATCCCGTCCTCTGAACACTGATCGGGTCAGTAATATGAGCACCTGAGCCTCGCGCAAAGGAGCCTGACCAATCTATATCAGCAATAATGCAACCTCGGCTTCTCCAAATGCTCTGTTCGAATCGGAATCTCATTGTTTTTCTTCCCTTCCAATTGTATCCACCCCCTCTTCCTCCACAGGATGTCACGTGATGTACACTTGATAGTGTGTGTCAGAGAGCGAAAGGTCATCCAGCTGCCGCCGTGTGTATCTGAGAGCGAAAGGAGGCTTCGTAATGAATATGTATCAGAGCAGACACGGCTGCATGCAAATACATGCGGATGTGAGTGTGAGTGTGTTGAGCTTCAGGGTCAGTGTGTGGGCAGTGTACCGACGCACTAACACAGTCACACGTCTGGAAAGCTCTTTTTCATCTCGCTTCTCTATTTTTCTTCTCTTTGAAGTAGCCTGGGGTTGCGTGCACTCATCTCTTATGCTGGCCTTTCACTTATTTATGTATTGTGTGGACTGAAGTGAGGTTCGGGCTGATGTCTTGTGATCTCAGAGCCATGCTCCACTTTGTACTGCTCCGAACTGGTCAAAATGTCCTAAATCACTGGCGCTTTGCTCCCATCAGAGAGAGAGAGAGAGAGAGAGAGAAAGAGAGAGAGAGAGAAAACAGCTCTCTCTTTCTTGCCTCATCTTTCTTTGGGTTTCATTTGGAGGAGTAGTTGAGATGAAGGTATGTTTCTCCTGTAGGATTTGAGCTGCGGTGCATCATGTTTCTGTGCTGATTTTATAACCTGCTTGAAAAGATCTGCTTGACTGAGTCTGTGGGGATTTAATGGTCTTAGATGCTTTATGTTGGTGGTCTGGTCAAGCTGAAGTTCAAACTGGATTAGCTGGTTGGCTTGAGCTGACCTCAAAGGTTGATCAGGGATCAATGCATCTACCCAACACAACTTTTCAGACATTTTGGGCTTCTCATTAACACTAGAACTACCAAGGTGGTTATTTTGGTCATTTTTTATTTAGTAATTTAAAAACTTTTCCTTTATGTGTGTGTATTTTTTCTAACATTATTATTTTATTACATTTACAAAACAAGAACTATAAGTACTTTTACATTTGATTACCATAGCGATGAAAATGACTGCATGGTTTCAGTGTCTGCTACTTTTCCCTGTAACTTTATAAATAAATAAAATATAGTATTACTATAATAAAGTATAGTATTTTTGGAGTAATGACTTCCTCAAATATGACAACAGCTATTCAATTAAGCCATTCAGCTTAATTTTAACATCTCAATAGAAGATTTGAATGTAAATATGACTTGACAATATGACGTCTTATATGAGAACGAAGAGAATGACTGCTATGGTAATTCTACATGTTATTGAATTCTGATAGTTCCAGACTAAATTTTCAAAAAAATTTCAAAAGATTTGTATGTGTTGAACAAGAACTAAGACAGCATTTTCATTTGTTAGCTTTAAGAGTACGAAATAGCTGTGACAGCGATGTCGAATTATTATTCATGAGACTAGAGTTTTCCTATCCCATGAGAAGAGCTGCTTCTGGCCTATTCGGTCAAGTTGTGAGACTGTGCACTGGTATGCAGTAGTTAGCCTTTCATGATGGTTGCTATGCTGGTAATGTTGTCCAAAGAACCAACTTCTTTGAGTCTGTTCTGACGTTTATACTGTATTAAAATGTGACAATAAAAGCTATTCCTGGAAGCATGATCATGGGCACTTGAACACTGTTGATTGAACATTATGTTCACGCACTCATCAAATATAATTGTGATTCATTCTAACAATCACTAGTTTACAAGAGCATGGGCACTGGATTATTTGAGAGCTCTGTCTATCAGCTGATCTATCAACTGATTGAAACCACATTTAAACAATGGCAGACACAATACAAATACTTTCAAATACTCCAGTAACTGGAGACTTTTCTGTCCCTTCAAAGCAGATATGTGTGGGTCTAAAAACATACAAACATTGACATATAAACATTGTGCATTTCCTCATATGTTACCTCAGATTTTTTGTGCCTATGCATGTATAGGCCACTGACATGACCGTTGCTGGCTCTCTTCTTTCTCTCCAGCTTAGCTTTGCCCACTTATCTACCTTCTGCTTACATCATTTTATGCCTGTTTAAGTTGCATTCCCCCCTCTTTGACACTTAAACTGAAAGAGGGGGTTTCATGACCCTCATATTCTGTTAATAACTCCGCTATTAATTACTCACTCTCAATTTGTTCCAATCCCCTGAGACCTTTGTTCATCCTCAGAACACAAATTGAGATATTTTAGATGAAATCTGAGAGCCTTCATAAACAGCAGGGTTTATGAAATGTTCAAAGTCCAGAAAAGAAACTAAAAACATGGTCAAAACATTCCTTATAACATCAGTGGTTTAACTGAAATAATATGAATCTTCAAAAACACTTTTGTGCAACTAAAAAAGTCACATCAGGTCCTGGTGTTCATTTACAATGGGCAATATGCTTGGATGTTGACACAGTCACTGCTGACACAGTGAACATGCACAATCACCTGATGAGGAAAAGAAAACATCGGCGAACAAAGTAGTTTTTAAAGTTTTTGGCTCACAATACTGTTCCCTGATTTATCTTATAATATCTTGGCACCATTGCTTTCTTTTGAGGATTAGAGAGTTCTCAGATTTTTTCTAAAAGTTAAGTTTCATAAACTAATTTCATAAATTTTACTATAACATTTTATAAATCTTTTGAAAGATGAGTCTAGCGTGACTAGAATGACCAAATAAACTCACCTCTCAAGCCTCCTGCTTGTCCACAGATTCATAACATTCTAACAGCTTGAATTAATTAGACTGCAAGGGTCCAGGCAATCCAATGCGTAAAACATTAGTTCACAACATATTCATACGTTGATAAACATCCATGGAATGCACTGTTATCATCCAAACTAGTCGCTGGAGCGTGTTCAGTAGAGTTGTCTTTCAGGCATAAACACTAGTGATTTTCAGTTAACAAAATGACCGCCGACCTTTTGCACTTTTGATTACACTCTATTGAGGCAATAGCTGAAAGGAGAAGTGTCACCATCCAAGAAACCCCCCAAAACATGAGATGGTCCCGCCCTCTCTCTTGGCAGTTTATGAATGGACCCAGTTGCAAAAGACTTGGTGAATGAATTGTTCCATATATGCTTGTGATTTTAATCATGTTAAGATTCCAAACATAATGTTATTTAATCATGGATTAAAGTAAAGCCCATAACAAACATTCCATTTACACAGTTTCTACCAAGTGGTGACATTATTTTTTAAATTCAGAGTTTGATGTTTATATATATATATATATATATATATATATATATATATATATATATATATATAAACTCTGCCACATCTGATAGCCATTTAACTTCTGAAAAGATTATTACCCAGCTAGTGAAGAACATTCAACACGTCGAGCATAGAAGTCAATCATAATATGCCATAGTTACTCATATGTCCTCACACACACAAAGTGTCATATGCAAGTTTATAATGGCATGTCGGTTGGATTTGAAAACGGCAAAGAAACAAACTTCCCACTTGATTGCTTTGAATAGGAGGAGGACATTTCTGACAAATGGAGTAATGTTTCATCCGTAATGATGGAGTAATGTTTCACTCTGTGTTGTATACATTTGGATTTTTTTTTTATTGTATTTTTATTTTCTTAAAGCAACACAGAGCTATACAAAAAGCAATAGCAATTATACAGACAAAAGAGAAAAAAAAGAAAAAAAAGGACAAAAGAGAAAAAAGAGATTTTAAAACCATTATTACATCAGTTCCTCCAGTATTATACATATCAAGGCCGGTGGGCGCAGGCAATATGGTGATCTTGCAGATGATGCCAGGGTTATACCTTTAAACTGTTATCCTGGGCATTTGACAAATGATTAAAAAAGGGTTTCCAGGTGGCTTAGAAGCCGGCAATGTTAACAGAAAGATTGTGTCTTAGTCTCTCTAAACGTAAAGTGGTAGAGAATTCTGAAAGCCAGGATTTAAAAAGTGGTTTTGATGCCTTTTTCCATAAACAAAGAATATATTTTTAGCTAACACCATTCCATATTGGACAGCTTTTTTAAATTGACGACTGAACCCACGAAGTGGGTCAGACCAACCAAAAACAGCAATAGCTGGATCAGGGGTGAGGTCACAAGAATAAGCCTCAGAGTAGAAGTTGAAAATTTCGCTCCAAAACTTAAAAAGTTTTGGGCACGACCAAAAAATATGCCCTAAAGAGCCTTCCGCAGATTCATACATTTGCATTTTAAACAAATTTCTATATCACTAAGGGGTTTAAACTCCACTCCACAATCACTTCACCTACTCAGTCTTCAACAGGTACTTCCAGGACCATCATCCTGCGGGAGGACGAATTGCCCACCTCTACCATCCTTGCACATTGTGACAACGAAGCTATCGTACCATGCATTAACAAAGGCACTTTCATTCACAGCTGCTCATGCCCTTATTAAGAGGCCTCGCATGGATATCAGCTAAAACAATTATGTCTGCCATACATGTATCATGTTGTAAAGATTTTATTTCTGATTCTTTCTTGTTTTATTTCCAGAGATCATGGCAGCCGGCTCCAGAAACTGACCCTCATCAAACCCATTACACTCCACATCCATTCTAATTGCATTCACACTCTACACAAAGGATACATTTCCACTCACACAGCCTACTCTCTCGATGCCATATTCACACTACCATTTTTGGTTTTTGAGATGCTCTGAACTAACATCAAATTTTAATTCCTCAGTCCACCCCACCCTATCTGATCTAACTTTGTAGGATGAAGAAACTCTATCTTTCATTATAATGCTAAGCAAAACAGATCAATTACGCAAAGGAAATTCTATATACATATTTTAAATTCCCTCCCCCACACACCTATTCCAAACACCCTTGGCATTCTCACACCACAGAAGAGCAATACTACCTCTGCGAAGTCCAGCTGATCCTTTCCAGCCGACTTCCACCCACATGCGTTTCTAGGTATAAGCATGATTCTGCCATTTCCCCCTCCAAATAACATAGGAGCTTCTTCACTACCCTTCCCCTTTTCTCTTCCCTTAACTTTTCCCTCCAAACTCGAACTATCCCATATTTCCATGCACTCTCTTTCACCACACAGCACACCAGCACATTGCTGCAGCAGTGATACTCTAAACGAGCTCATATACACTTACATTTTCAAATACCACTTTCGTGACACTCCCCCACACTAATACAGCAGTAAAAGCTTCTGCGGGAGCGCACGTTGCCTCCATTCTTACCCACTGCACCTCTGCAGTAGCAGAAACACTCTGCTGAGCTACACTCAGCAACTGTAGTGATGCTCTAGCTGACCCCTTATTCACTTTCATCTCTACATTTCATTACTGACAGTATTTAACATTCCCGCGAGAGTACCCATAACTCTCCAATACAAACCACCACTGCACCTCTGCAACAGCAGAGACGCTCCGCCGAGCCACACTCACTCATTGCACCACTGCAACAGCAGTGGCGCTCTAGCTGAGCCCCTTTTTGCTTCATCTTTACATATTACTACTGACAATATTTAGCACTAATAATGCTCCAATGCTGACTACCAGTGAACCTCTACAACAGCAGAGACACTCCGCTGAGCCTTATTCTCCCTCTGCACCCCCCCCCCCCCCCTCTGCCTCTTATTTGTAGACAACACAAACCACCCAGTAATACAATTCTGATTTCAGAGACACCTCAAAGCAGTTCTCCGCCTCTCAGGCTTCCCCTCAGACTCACAATCCAGTCACTCTTTCACAGGGTGTCCGCAGGGTCTTGGAGGGTATTAAGAGTTGATAAATCAATGTAGGAGTAGTTTGGGGCCCTTTAAAGGGTTTAAAAGTCTTAAATGCTATTTTGCAAGGTATTACATTTTATATAATTTTTGACTTTGCAATGTATTGTTGTATGTTAAAGTTTGCCTGAATTAAATCTGCGAATATCAGGATACTGTGTAGTTTATGAAATGAGTGAAATCCTACTAGATCTGACATCATGCTTCTTTGTTTACTGCAGTAACCAAGGCAACACCATTATTTCTGCAGCTCTATAGCCACCAACCTGCTGAATAAGCTAGATTTAATATTTTTTTTCAGTATATGAATAATGTTTTAGTTTTGAATTAGTTTCCGTAATTACACTGTTAAAATCTCGACAGTGTTTCCAGTTGAAAAGTGGTTATAAGGTCTTAAAATGTATGGAAAGTGTCTTAAAAAAAGTATTGAATTTCACTCTCTGATTCCAGTATATATGTTTTCAGAATAGGGGCAGCCACCACAAAAGCACAAAAAGAGCCTTCACAACAGATCCAGACTCTGGGAAGGTGGTCATCCGATGCCTTCAAGACGTACATACGTCTTAGCCAAAAGACCTTCAAAGAAGCCCAGATGACCCTTGCCAGCCATCAACTGGCAACTACTCAAGGGCAAGGGCATGACCCAGCCACATTCTCTTCTTCTTTTTCTTCCTTCTAGCTTGAGTAATACTCAGCCTTTTCCCCCTGTCATGCTTCTAACTGGAGTTCCTCCAAGCCACCCTTATCATCCCGCGTCCCCTGGCCGTTTCCACAGGAGTCTTCACTCTAACTTTTTGGGGGGAGATTCTTCCAAATACGTGGCTGCTGGCGAGTTGAGATGCTCGAGTTAATGGCATTTCTGGGAGCTCCCGAGATCTACCTGATCTTGGATCCCGTTATATGCTTATTGACCAGGCGGGAGCCTTGGGCTCAAGTATCTCAGAGCTCAGGGTATTCTCCTGGGACAGCATGCCAAACCTGCTTTTAACGCTAAGCATATCTAAGTGGGAACTCTTGAATATTTTAATTTGTGTTTCAAAAATGAAAAAAAAATGTTTCAGGGATTTGGAACGACATGAAGGTAAGTAAATTATGACAGAATTGTAATTTTTGGGTGAACTAATCCTTTAAGCAGGGGATTTTAGCAATGTGAATGTTAGAAACCAACGCTCACTAGTACTCTGTCTGTACTAGTAAATCACACATGATATAAGCCAAACCTCATGATTTATGTTCTCACACTGTACCTATGAAATAACAAGTGGCACATTCTGATCCCGGATTGTGTGACTATTTCAGAAGAAGAAACATGCTTTCTTGAAAAAAACCGTGCTTCCTTGTTCATACAGTATGTCCTATGTTGTGTGATGAAATGTCAGTCAATCAATCAATGCAAGTAAATTTATAATAATAATAAACAGTGCCGCCATCATGGATTTCCAAAATTTTAAGTTTGCTTCTCAGTCCTATTTGAATTTATGCTAAGAAATCAAAGAGCAGTTTTTAAATCACATTTTATGAATTACACATATTCTGAATCATATTATAAAAAAGTTTAAGTGAGATATTTTGAAAAGGACAGTGATCAAAATTAAAGGCACTTTCAAATTACTCCTAATTATCTGACAAACCCTATTTAACAGGCAGTCCAACCTTAAAGTTTTCACTGACTTTGTAAGATGGTGACCCATTCTAAACTGATGGAAACCCTGCAACAGCAGGTTGGTCTGCCGGATGAAGAAGAAAGGGATGAGCCTTTTAGCCGCAGCAAAAGACGTTGGTCATTCTGATTGGTGATTTCAAGAAAATTGCATCTTTACATTGTCACTAACTCACCCAAGTCCCCAAAAAGGTTGGTTGCCATAAAAGAAAAACTTACAAGAGAATGTGATAATGAGGAGAATGTGAAATCAAGAATTGGTTCATCACTGCAGCTAGAATTGATAATTATCAATATCAACATACAATGCCATACATGCACTGGGCAATTTAGTCCAGGCAATTTTATGGACATTTTGTAAGTAAACTGGTTCTAGTAAACCTTAGACGTGTGTTTGAGGGAGCACAGTTTACTACACAGAGTCATAGTACATTGATAATCGATGCAAAAAAATTTATTACAATTCAAATTCGGTTTAATTGGTCAATCAAGATATTTTTCTGCAATAATAACAGCTTTTTGCGTTGCTTCTTAATGACCTATAGCTGTAGTAAATGCTACACGTGAAGTACAACCAGGCAGCAACCTTCTGCTGTCCCTTGGGAAGCCAATAAGGAAGTAACTAATACTGCAATTCATCAACTCACCTTTGGGGGTTGACTCCAGGAAATCCAGATGATTTCTGACTACAATGGTAAATTGGCCAACTTTACAGCTGGTAAAAACATGTTTACAGCCTGGTACAAAAGACAGCTGTGGTACAGATAGCTAATATTACCCTTCATGACAACTATGAGGGGGTGAATTCTTTTATAACTCATCTGCTTCATATTTATTAAGTTATATCAAGGGCATGGCCACTTGAGTGACAGCTAAGTCTCGCTGCTCACTGACTCGTCATCTCAGCTGATTCCGGCTGATTAGTCGCTGAACTCAGCATATATCTTGTATTTTTGTTTTGTTTCTTTACATAGTAAATTGCCTTTTAGATTTTTTTTCTGCTCAAAAACCATTCAAGTTGCCTCCATTTCCCAGGTGAGTGAAATCACATACTTATATCATCTCTATAAATGTATTTGTTTTACTTAAGATAATTTATAATTTTCTTTTGACCTGTAAAGCACTCCAGAATCTGACAGATTAGAAAACAGTCATCTGAAACGTTGTCATACAGTTTTATGTCTGGGTTTCATAAATAGCCTTGCATTTACTAACACAGACTATATTTTACGTTTTAAGTGGTGCGATGATGCGAAAATAAAAAGGCTTTTTTTGCGTTGTTTAGAAACCTATGGGTGACGTCACGGATACTATGTCCATATCTTTTACTGTCTATGAGTAAATAAACACGATCTCACAGCAATTCGTAACTTTTTTGATTTAATGGCTAATTCATATGGACTTGTGCAATCTCATCCATACAATTTAGTATGATTTGCATATCCCCCAATGACGGTTGGGTTTAGGGGTGGGGTTATGCCTCCTTTTTAAAATCGTACATTTTCATTAGACTGAACGCCATTATAGTTCGAATTAGCCACTAACCTGACAAAATGTAAAATAGTTACATTTCCTCGTTAGATCAGGCTGATAATAACATGTTTTTGCTCCATATACAGTTTATAACTACATTCGAGGGTTTGAAGTAAATCATTTGATTATATAGTCGTGTGTTTAATAGTCATCCTAAATCAATGAAAGCAGCTAAATCTTCTGTTTATTCAGCAACCACTATTTTCCCCAAGGGTATTCCTCGGTTTCTTCTTGTGTAAATTTGTGGGTTTCTGTGAGAGCACCATCTGACCTTCCGAGGAGATTTACTATAAATCACACTATGCTTCTTTAAGAACATGTGTGAAAATAATCAGATCTTGGCTCAATTGTCCTTGTGATTTCAATTTGATGAATCACCCAACCCTAACTGAAAGTGACCAAACCTTCATCAGCAAAAAGAATCAGAAAGAAGGTTAAGTTTACAAAGCATTGTTATTATAATCGTTGAATCGCCATGTTTTTCACACTGCATGACTATGTAGAGTTGCGTTCAGTGCTGCTGTGTTCATACTGCATGATGGATCTGTGACAGAAGGATACACATTGCATGACTACAAAACAATTGGAGACAACTCTGGCTCACCAATTGCTCACTGGCTGGTTAGACAGATACTCCCACTAGCCACTTTGGCTGGTTGAAAATAATTTTTAAATTGTAGTTTTCTTAACAGCAGGGTTTGACAACAAGGATGGCCCAATATTTATGCAAATGTGATCTTAGAATTAAGAAGCAGCATGACTGACAAAACTAATTGTGTTTGCGCAAGCAAAAGAAAGTAGGTGAATAATGAATGAGAGGATGATCACTTGCGCACACAGGTCATGTGATGTGCGCAACTGTTAAACAGCGCGCACACTCCCGTTTACTTGTGCGAAAAAAACATGCCTGGAAACGCAACTGGTGCGATTGGTTCTTTTTGAAATAGACCGGACAAAATGCGATGATCATGCACCCACAGTCCTGCTGCTTTTAAGATCTCAAGATTTTAAAAAAATCCTTTTGTAAGCAGCAGCGTTTTTTTAAAGAATTTTTTTGTTGAATCAAAAAGTGTATGTTTACAGCTATATTTTGCTTGTTTTGACACATTGTTTAAAATGTGTGGCTAAAAATATATATATTTTATAAATTTTTGGTGTGGTCAGAGATAAATTTGGTAAACCTTAATTTTGAGCCCTGAAAAGTCATGGGAAATAAAATCTAATTGCAATGCGACACAACCCATTTGCTCATGCACATTGAGCAAGCTCATACACAACACACACACAAAGTAAAATAAATGAGGAGGCATGTGGACATAACACAAAATCTAAATCAAGTAATTTTAGCATGTCAAAGTCATATTTATGGATATAAAATATTTTTTCCCAAGAACAAAATTGTAGCTAGTGAAAATAGCGAGTTGCTAGTAATGTTGGAAATCTACTAGCCACAGTGGCTGGAGATCAAAAAAGTTATTGTCAAGCCCTGGATGGAGTATTTACAGATGCAAGGGATGCAAAGATTTATCAAAAGCTCCTTCTGCAACATACGGTTCTGTCCCTGCATACATCACCCAATCAGCCTGTTATTTTCATCCAGGATGCCGAGCCCTGTCATGGCAAAATGGTTAAATCAGTTCCTTGATGCTGAAAACATTAAAACAATGAAATGGCAACCTTACTGATCAAAACCTGAGAAAAGGCTCAAACCATCAACCTTTGGGTCACAAGTCCAATCATTATGCCACAACATTCACTATATATTCATTAAATAGACTTTTTTTGTGTTATAGGAATGCCCACCCGACCTCTGACTGATGTAGATACTCTGATGCATTTCAACTGAACCTCATATCCGAATCATTAGTAGCTCAGAGAGACCTTATTTCATGCTGTCATTAATTCTTTGATGAAATCAAAGTCTTCCTGCCACTCACAGCTAGTAACATGCGCATCCTTCAAAAGGCAATGAGAATGCTTCCTGGAACCATTTTGAAAGCACCAAATTGCCCTTCTCTAAATATAGCCATTCAGTTTTTAATTATAGTTCTTGGAACCAGCTCTGAAAAACTGGTATCTTCCAAACTAATGGTTAAAATCGTATAATTGGGTTGGCTATTGTTCTCTGAAGTGGAGGGTGAGGACATTCGATGACTCAATGACTGATGTGGACTAACTCATCTGTATGGAGATGCACTCATCTCTACCAGCACTGACTTCTCTAGTGCACTCCTTTTTTTCCTCCCTTTTTTTAAATACAGCTTGTACAGATGCAGGCAGACAGTAAATGAGGCAATTAGCAATCCAGACACAACCCCGCATGAACTAGAATGCAAAACTATACAATCATTTACCTCTGGTCCTCATTCAAACGAACGCCTGCTTGGGTTTTTGAATTAAATACATGCCGCACAGAGAAAGATCTTATAATTTACTGTTAATTTCAATCATGACAGGAAATGGCAAGGAGATTGAAACATTGTTTACTTATGAACTGCTATTCACTGACTCTCGCCTCATCCCTTTTTGCTTGATTTCATTGTCCCCGTCTTCACAAATTATATTGAGGGGTTATGTAAAAGCGTCAGAGCTCATGAAGCTAATTTTACACAGCTGAACTCTGAGTGTTCACGGTTTAATAAGTTAAGCTCAAATCGACAGCATTTGTTAAGTCTGTTACTGAGATGATTGAAAACAATTCATGCTTTAGCTACTTAAAGTAAGAACATGATTGCAGTAACAGTCATGTATGTTGCCTTTCCACATACTTTCAATGTAAATACAAGACTCAAGGGCCTTTCACAATAAGAACTATAATGACAGCTTCAGTATATTAACCTCCACACCAATGCAATGAACATTCGTTTATATATACGCTATAGTTCAACCCTCTGCAGAGTTAAATCTTTGAGCTCTTTAAAGTTCTAGGGATTCTAATCACTCATTAAAAAATAAACCTGAAAATGACTTTATCAACATGGCTCCTCTTTGCGGTTATTATTGTAGATTGTGGTCAGGTTCTGTAAAACTCTTATTGGGGCTTATGCTGTGATGCCATTTGACCTACTACTGTAAACAAACCTGACAAAGACTGGCATTTACTGTAAGTGCAAATAACATTTACATAATCTAAATAATATTTTTACACCATCAGGAACCTTTTTGTGCAGTGATAAAGCTGCACCCGTTAATGCCAATAAAGAACTTTTATAAAGTAAAAATAACAGTTTTTTTAATCACTTCATTAAGAATGTAATATGATTGTATATACTTTATATATTCCATGCATTCAGGTTATTTTTAAAACAGTGGCAGTTAATAAACAGTTAATATAGCAGTATAACAGCATCTATGTATCTATAGAAACATTTCTAAGATTCTACCAGTCACAGTCATAGTGTAACTGGTGTCATGATTTTCCACAGAGCTAGTTATTTTGGTTTATGACTTTAAAGATCTTCACTAGTGGTCTCTTCACATTTCAATATTAATGATTAAAGTAAATGATCTAAATGTATTTATATGTATTTTTATATTCTGACTAAGGCATAATATTTATAAAAAAGTTTGTCTAATTAAAACTTGTCTGGGTGATAATTCCCATAATTCTGATAATTAGCCCAAACTGTCTATCAACAAATGTAGATTAGTACATCTATGCACCTTTGTTCATGCAGACAGATCTGCCGTTTTCACGTTCATGTGCACATAAGAGAGTGACAGCAGTAAAAAAAATGTCGAATCAAATTTTTTAAAATCCTGAATCGATATTGGAGTTACTTTTGCACACTGGAGGAAGGACGACACCATGGCTGAAGTGTTCCTTTTAGACAGATAATGTTCTGTTTTAAAACTATTATAGTCACGCAAAGTTAATTGATGTAGATTGTGTTGTGTTACGAATGGGTTATATGCACAGAAGTGTTGTCCAGCCACTGAAATCTTCAGGCAAAAGATTGATGTAACTATTTTCAGTTTCATAAGGGACCATTTACAGCATCAATAATGTAGATTTTATTTAGTTTAACAACAAAACATAAGTAAATAGCGCTTTTCTGCCTAGCCTACTTTACTGAGCTGAAGTTGGTTTTATTTTCACATCACATTGGTTCATTTTTGAACAATGACAACATGTGGCACATTTCCTATGTTGTTTACCATGTTACTTTTAATATTTAGTCTGAAATAACATGTATGGTTTAGTAATAAGTGTAATTCCTGCACCTCGCCGGCCAAAGCATAGTTGCTTAAGGACAAAGCGTGTGAGAGAGACGAGTAATCCTTGCATGCATGTATTATTTCACATTTTGACAGGTTTTGCTTGTTACACAACTGAAAACATGCTATAATACAGTTTTTTTTTTTTTTTTTTGGTTTGGAATTGTAGTATTATAAAGCGCTATAAAGCTTTCTAACTGGTGATTGACATGATCTAGTAGGTTGTCTACTGTCATCTTTAATGTGTGTGTTCGTGATTTCAGGAGGCGTGGCTTTGGACGGAAGGGGAGGGACTGTGACAGCACTACTTACTGCACCACTGCGTCGCCCCATATATACATATTTAGTTATTTTTATTATTTTTCTATTGTAGGTTCTCATTAATTAATTAATTGATTAATTGATTAATTCATTCATTCATTCATTCATTCATTCATTCATTCATTCATTCGTTCAATGAAAGGATATATTGACAATCTGCATTATTATATACAAGAGTGCAACCCTGATAAGTATTTGATATACACATTAAACAACACTCTAAAAACATGACAGTTTTCACTACAGCATGCTTAATTAGCTAATAAACACAGTCCATTATTTAATCTCATGTTCTCCTATAAGCTCTTCTGGCTGTGTGAGTAGCTCCATAAACCTCCTACAACCAGCTGGAAATGGAGCTCCACCTCCATAATGAGGCGCTCCAGCGCAAATGCATTCTCTTCAAGTCCCGTATGACATTTGCAAAGGCTTGTACAGCTGGGAGCGTAGGGGTCCTCGCACATTTGTGCTTTTTCCCTCAGGTGTCTCCATCAGCTTTGATCCGTTTAGCTGTTAGCTGCAACCGACAGCTAACTTTTTATTCTTTAATGGCTCCAATAGGGAAAAAAAAAAGTTCTCGTTTTCAGCCTCACAGACTTGATTGACGAAGACACCAATCAAAGAGCGAGGACCAATCTGTGAAAGCTGTAAATAAGCCTTTGGTTTTGAGTCAGACACAAATGAGCAGTGCAAATGAAGCCCGGACCGAGCGAGAGCGTGTCAAAGGGCTGACGCGGCCCGTCTAACGCTCACTTTGACGGGCTTTTGATGCTCGGGGTTGGTCTAAGCCAGTATTTTGCCGGGTTGAGCTGTCGCAATGACATTCAGCAGATCAATGGTGCGCCTGAGCTGATGTGAGGCCGTTGTATCATTCCTCCCAGCAGCATTAAGATGACAACACAACAGCTGCCTTTAAATCTCTGTCACTCTCCCTTCGCTGATCAAAGCCTCAGGCTTCCCACTTTCTCTTCTTGTTTCTCGTTCTCTCTCTCCTCGGCATCTCCTAAACATCGTAATATTCTTATCCCCTCTGTGAGAGCAGCTTTCAGGCAGAGAGAGACGTGTGCATGAGGGTTTGAGAGGGCTATCGTTCCCCGCCGATAACCCGAGCCAAAATGAATTCATGCGAAATCGCCCAACAGGCCTCACTTTTAACTTCTAATAGGAAGATCAAACGTCGACTCCTCTTTCTCTCTCCCCTCTCAACTCTCTCTTGCCCCTTCTCTCAGCCTTCAGATAAGTCATAAATTAAGATTATGCTCTGACTTTTTAATTAACTCCAAAAATCCTCACTTCAGCCCCTGCTCGCTCCAATTTTCACCCCATACTTGAACACGTCTGTCTCCCTCAGCCCGTCACTTTTGGACTGGGGGAACGTCATCGATTATGTATGTTGGTGTGTGCAATTGTACGGCCTCATGAAAGTGAAGAGCCCATCACGGCGCTGAGATGTCCATTAATTCAAAGCTACGAGACAGGCAGTTACAGTGAATTTGCACTGTAATATAGCCGCAACATCAGTCATTAACTCATCGATTTCCACACGGCTGGCAACTGCTTTTTTTAGACCCCCATTAAACAGATTCACTCCTTTTAAATCTGTCAGGAATCAGCACTAATAAGGGGGGAAGGCTTCAAATGAAGGGCCATTTTCTGAATGTGGCAGAGGCTGGGCTGCGTGATAGGATGATACATCAGTAATGCTAAATCCCAAGCGGTGCTAATGGACATCCATATGACACATCTCACTTTCAGGCTTAAAATTTTGACCCATATGGTTTTAGAAGCAGAATTCGGACTTTTGGAAACAAAGTCTGGTATGACTTGTGTGCTTATTCTGTCCAGGAATTGCTTACTTAACCCTTTAATTCATATGAACAGACTAGTGTGTTCACTCTAGGGTGCATTTACAGGTCAATACCACTGATTCAAAGAGAAATGACATTTATACCAATGTGGTAGCTAAATAAATGCTTTTTCAACCACATAATATATTAGAATGTCTCAAACAATCTTAACCTCAGGTGCTTTTTCCAACAACATAAATCACTATATATCTGTCGCGACAACCAGTGATCTAGCCCTCATAGATCGCTGTAGAACATTCACTTTCACTTGGACTACAATTCTGCCACCATATGGACTACAACTCCCTTCAGGCACCACACACACACCTGTCCCAGTTCTCCATTGATTACACACACACACACACACACACACACACACACACACACACACACACACACACACACACACACACACAGCTAGGAGCTCCTCAAAACTGATTATACGGACCATATAAACAGCCCACACAATCACAGCTATTGCTGAATCTTGTTTGGTACATACACTGTAACATTACGAATCGTTTTCCGTGTTTAGTCTCTCTGTGTTTCTGTGTGTCTGTGTTATCCTGCCTGCCACCTGTATCGACCATTTGCTTCTGGATTTTCCTGTATGTTACTGTTTGCTCCTGATTGTGACTTTTGGCTGCCTGATCATTCTCTGTGTATTAAAGTACTGCATGTGGATCTTCAACTCCGTTGTCCAGCATCCTCAAGTTACAATAACTACCGAACATACAACATAAACATTCTTGCCACCTCCATTTTGTGTAGTTGAATGAGTCATATCAACGTACAACAGTCAAATTGATTAATATTATTAAACTTTAACTAAAGAAAATAATTTAAATAAGCTGATGTAACAAAAACATGTTGTTTTTTTGTCATCACACGCACACACACACACAACTCTAATTAACAGATATCAGATAACAAGCAAAACCTGACTGTTTTCTGAAAATGAACAAATCTTGTTGCACATATGTTGTTAGAACTATAGTTAGAACCATTGTTGGTGTCATTACACAAATGACGAAAGTGATAACTCTGCCAATTAAAAAGTCTGAGATCAGATTATTGCTGTAAATAACAAACATGGCATCTACAGATGGCTTTGCTATATTTCTTTTCCGTCAGTTTACTGCAGTACTTTTCTTATTTGTCTTTACGTCACTCCAGGGTTCTGCTATGGTACTACAAAAAGTGCAGTTCCACATAAGCACACTCTACAAAACATTTTCAAAAGACGTAAAGGGGAATCTGTCTATAGCACAAAAGACAAAAATTGCTTTGCTTATACATTTGCTTATTTTGCTTAAGTGCATCTATTTATGTCTACTATAATATTTGTCATGCAGAAACTATGCTTCTAACCCCAGAAGAGCTGTACACTGAAAAAAATGCTTTATTGCAAATTCATTCATTCATTTTCTTTTCGGCTTAGTCCCTTTATTAATCTGGGGTCGCCACAGTGAAATGAACCGCCAACGTATCCAGCATATGTTTTACTCAGCGGATGCTCTACCAGCTGCAACCAACACTGGGAAATCATTGCAAATTTTACAAATAATTTAAATTAGCTGAATCGAAACAAACAAATTAAGTTAATTATTACTAATTTTAATTTGCTTGCTTAAATTCAGCCAATATAAATTGTTTACAAACTTTTAGCTCAAAAAAAACTTTTTTTTTTCCAGTATAGTTCCAATCAAGTTTGTAAGGCTGTTTGCAAATGTTCTTTAAAACAATAGATTTGAGAGCAATGGAAAAAAAAAAACTAAACTTGAGCATAGTTGAGCATAGATAACTTACGAGGTTTTATTATAAAGCTTCTAAAGTTTATTATTATTTTGTGTACTGAGTCACATAAAAACTTTTGATTTGCAGCTAAAATGAAGCTCAACTTTTAAACTTCATCCAGATTACATTAAAAGTAAGATGAGTGCAAGTTTCTAAAGTTTAACAACCAAACTGTAATCACAATGAGTTGCAATAAGACTGTGTTGAATGACTGAAGAGAGGGGATAAATGTTTACAGATAATATCAGACTGATGTCTATGGTAGAAGATAAAAATAAAGCAAATCACCTGTTTAAGATAATTGCAATGATTTCATTAGTACTTTATCCCAGGTCACAGTTTTTAATACAAGTGGATGAGCTCCACTCTCAGAAATGAAAATCACACTTGATTGTTGTGTGTCAACAGTTAGAACGTGTGATCCTAATCCTTATTATTTGTTTGTTTTATTTCATTTTTTTATTTGATTATTCTAAGTAAGCATTCAATGTTGGTAAATGTAATCTAAATGCAAAAAATCTAATAGAAGAAGCTTATATTAAGATTATAGCCAAAAAAAAAGAAAACACATTTGCAAGCTAATAAGCAATGTGAGAAATGGTCCCAATACTAAATTGTTGCCAAATGGTTAAAGGGGTAGTTTGTTGTAGGGATAGTTTGGCAAAAAGTGAAATTTACTCACTTTACTCTGCCTTAAGTGGTTCTAAACTTTTTTGAGTTTCATGATTTCTGAAGTGGTGAGTGGCTGTTTCCACTGTCAAAAGGTATCAAAAAGCGAAACATACCATACCACTCTTTGGGTACCATTTTGAAAGGGTACCTAGCATGACAAAAAGGTATCAAAAGGCTGAGCCAGACATGCAGCTAAACGATATTGGTTTACAGAGAAACGTCACTAGCATGTACAAAAGACAAGACAACAAAAAAACAAAGGAAGCGCCATTTTTAAATAAACCTTTGTCTTGATGAACAACCACAAAGCCAAGTAGAACAAAATCTACCGTGTCCTGTTTTTACTTTGTTTTATGAGGTCATCTAAAAGCGCAAGCGTTTTCACTTTCTCCAGAGAGCTCGCTTGCACTCCTAACACGTCTATTTTTTAAATAATAAACTTGAGCTGATGATAATAATGTGCACATGATTATTGAAGTGCTTCTAACATCCAGTCCTTTCATAAACAGACAAACGCGAGAGTGGGATGAAAAAACAAAGGAGAAGCTGGAAAAAAAAAAACAAAGGAGCGAATGATTCTTTCAGCAAACTAAAACATGTACAAACTGCCATAACTATTATCATCACCTTTTGGACTATTGTAAACTCAGAATGACAGAATTTCTTTCTATCAAGAAGTTACATGTGCTGGTGAAGGTTAAAGATAACGTTACAGATGAGAGGTTAGAGTGAGCTATATTTTGCGTGTTGTTTTTGAACCCAAATAAGGACTAAATGTATGTTGTGCGTAGTTTTTTTCTGTAATTGGGAACATATCGGAAACTGTAAGGGTCTGTATGTGTTCATATTTGTTGCATATATTTATTTGTTGTAAATAATCGCAGATGTTACAGTAGACTATTTCGCAATATCATTGATCTGCAGTTTTAATCAAATCATGCTTATAGAAAGGTTAGTAACGAACATTTATAGACAAGTATTTATGTGTACAAAGCACCTGTTTTGTGAGAAGTGCTTCTCATATTATATGTGAACGGCCAGTAAAGCTTCACTTTGACATTTCCTCAAGCGAGAATGACATCAACTGAAACTTTTTGTCATATTGGTACCCTTTTGGCAGTGCAAGTCTGATAAAGGTGACCCATACCAACCCGTACTATATCAAACTGTACCACTCAGTCAAAACGGGCCATTGGAAACATGTAATAATTCAGCTGCGCTTCCACTGTAGCATCTAAAGCATTGGTCTCAAACTCAGTTGCTGGAGGGCTACAGCTCTGCACAGTTTAGCTCCAACCACCTCCAACTAACACCTGTTTTAAAGTATCTAGTCTTGAAAACCTTGATTAGTTTGAGCAACTGTGTTTGACTGGGGTTGGAGTAAAACTTTGCTGAGCTGTAGCCCTCCAGGAATCTAGTTTGAGACCTATGATCTAAATTGAGTGTGTCAGTGAAAATAAATAAACATTAATTCCTTTAACTCTTTAAAAAACAAACACTAGGCAAATGATCAGAGTGCTTTGAACTAAAGAGTAAACACAACAATCCACAGTTCGTTTTTAATGTCACGGATAAGTATATCTGGTATCAAGGCATACTAAAAGCAAAGCAGAATGTACAGTGCTGGTGCTCATAAAAATATCCATTTTCTTGTTACTAAAAGACGTTAAGTGCAACATGCATCAGCTTTGCGGTTTGTGCGCTTGACGCCTGATGCTCACGCTATCTAAAAGCCTAGCTGATTGTCCTGCTCGCCGGTGCTGTGTTTACCTCATGCTCTGTAACTGTCACACTAGCGTCAATCCATTACAGCCTCTTAAACCACATACTTAACAGCTGAGAAGCCAGAAGGAAATCAAGAGTGCCGAAACATAAATTGCCGTCATTTGCTGCAGTGAAAGGAGCTGAATGGAGAGATGATACAGATAATCCATCCTTCGATATGGGCAAATGTTTAACAGCTGTGATGTGTTGATTATGGTCATGCGTTATTTCATTCGTCTGCTTGCAAATATCCAAGCTTCTTCATCACAAGATGCTTCGGCCAGGATGAGCTTTAGCGGAGGATCTACTTCGGTTAATTAGAGAGCGTTTTAATCAGCGCGTGTTTGGAGTTACAGTACTCTAGTCGATTATGAGAGGCCACCGAGTGTGTGTTGTCTATAGGTGTGTGTGTGTGTGCATATGTGTGTGTGAGAACAGAGGTCACACATAAATATTTATTAATTTAATCCAATTTTAAGGGTTTAAATGTTTTTTTTCTATACACTATAAAAGTGATTAGTTGGCTTTATTTTAAAAAGTATGTCAAATTTGCGTAGTTATAAAAATTAAGTTAACTTATCGCCAAGTCAATGGGTTTACTTACATTATTTTTGCTTTAAAGGCAATCAGTTTATAGCTGTACGTAGAGTAAATAATCACTTTTTAAACTGTAAGTTTATTTGTTTACTTGTTCTTATACGTTTCTGTATTCATTTATTTCTATTTCCTTTTTCTTTTTTGCTTATATATGCTCTAACATAGGAGACCCTATCATACACAGAGCGCAGTAAGGTGCAAGACATTTCACTCTCAGAAGTGATTATTAAACCACACTGAACGGAGCTAAACTGAACTGAACTTAAACTTTGAAAAATGAACTACACTTTTTCAATTTACTATGATCTTTTATGTATTGACACAATCTACATTGTAAAAGCGCGATACAAATAAAGGTGAATTAAATTTAATTTAATTGAATGTATGGCATGATTTGTTGCTATTTTCAGACCAGTGCAACTGAAATTTTTACGTTTTGTGTCACGTGACCGAAATAGCAAATCCATTTGTCCACTTTGTGGACTCATGAGTGTGCTGGTCTAAAAATGAGGTGTGTTAAGGCGCATTGTTGGTTTGTTGCTATTTTGAGGAAAATTGACTGTGCCATTGACCAACTAAAAGCTGGTCTAAAGTCCAGCACAGCACGCGTTAGTTATGCGACTATGTCGGTCCAAAATGCTTACAGATTGCTTAATAAAAAGATGTGATAAAAGATTTTTTGAAATACTTGCATATTTATTCAAAATAAAAACCCTGAAAAATCACATGTACATAAGTATTCACAACCTTTGCTCAATACTTTTTGATGCACCTTTGACAGCAATTACAGCCTCAAGTCTTTTTGAAAATGATGCCACAAGCTTGGCACACCTGTCTTTGGCAATTTTTGCCCATTCCTCTTTGCAGTACCTCTCAAGCTCTATCAGGTTGGATGGGAAGTGACGGTGTACAGCCATATTCAGATTTCTCCAGAGATGTTCAATAGGATTTGGGTCTGGGCTCTGGCTGTGCAACTCAAGGACATTCACAGAGTTGTTGTGTTCGTTAAAATGGAGTAAGTGAGTGATGTATATAACAGCGAGCACAAATGTAATTGTTTAATTTTAAGATTGATGAATACATGAATACTATGTTAATTTAATTGTTTTGAATTATTTGTGAATTTATATTTATTAATGGCTGGCGTGGTGGTTCAGTGGGTAGTGCTGTTGCCTCACATCAAGAAGGTCGCTGGTTCGAGCCTCGACTGGGTCAATTGGTATGTTTGTGTAAAGTTTGCATGTTCTCCCCATGTTTGCATAGGTTTC